>NW_024036436.1:0-2200 GCF_002237135.1 Teleopsis dalmanni
TAATTAGTTTATAAGTATTTTACCTTAAGTATCCTGTTATCCAATTCCATCTCATGGAATTGTAACAATTTGTTCTCCTTAGACATTATTTTAAATTTATTTTGCGTCGTATCAATTTATGCGCAAAATGACTTCCCTTAAATAAAGCAGCGCACGTTTTCATACAAACTTCAGTGGTGCCCAGCTGTCAATATTATCACAACGCCAAATGTCAGTTGTACACTGAAAAAAATCATCGCATTGGCATTCTGGCATGTTGCCATGTGTTGAAAGTGTATAAATTCAAATTTATCAAAGGTATTATTTTATGCGCTAACGTAAACGATTATATGAACGCACTTAGTGAAATATTTATGTAAATTTATCAATCATCTGTATGATAGCACTATTTATATCAGCAATAAAATGCTAAGCTCACCAGCCCGAAACTTTTAGCCAATATGGTTGCAATATTAAATATTTATGTTAACTTTATCCATCAACCGTGTCGCTATCAATAAATAATAAAATAAAATGCTAAAAAAAGTCCAAACTAAAAAGTATATGCGAAGATATTTTTGTAAATAACTTGCTTCTATTGGAATGCAACATTGTATTGACGGCAAATAAATTTATGCGATAAATTTTTTCGGCATAGTTTTCGTATAAATTTAATAAGCTTGTGTAAACGAGTTCTAATACAAGATTTGGCAGTTAACTTATAATGTGGATAAATGAATCCGTTTATAAAAGTTATAAGGTATTTATTAGTTTAGATGAGTATCCTTATTATAATAATATAAGTTATTATAAATATATATCTATTTACAGATATAGGCATGTGTATTTCTAATTTTGAAATATTCCGTTGCATTAAGAAAATTCGATATTAAATTTGAATTATTTTTAAACACCATTTCTTACTATATATAACTTAATTTTCACATTAATCTCTATTAACGTATACCAATTACTTATATTTTTTAATCAAAATGCATACAGAAATGTGTAATAAAATATTGCTAGAAGAACAAAAAATAGAAGAAACTACTGATTTGCTGATCTCTCGTCTATAACATATCATAAATAAAAATAGCTATTGCAATCATGTGATTTTAATTTGCATAATGAAATTCTAAAAAAACAACTCATCAATTTATATGTTAAAATATTTTATCAATCTTTGTTTTTATATATATATAATTTATATGAATTCTTTAACAGTTTGAAGGTTATATATTTCAATTTTTATATCACCAAATATAAGCTCTTAAATTATTATAATTTTAAAATTATGTAATAAATGTAATTAACTATTAATTATTCACTGCGAAATTAATGACCTTATATCCTGGAAATTTACATGTAATAAAATGTAATTATAATTAAATCATTTTTATATGTAATATAATTATAATTATATATGATGTAATTATAATGTAATATAATATATATATATATATATATATATATATATTTCGTTTTGATTTATATAGTAAATGGATTGATTATTACGTATATGACGTATAGGTTATTCAAATACGTTTTTCTGACTTCCCGTACGAACGCATTTCTTCGCGGTTGTCGCTATGCTCATGTCAATTGTTGTCAATCTCATAATTATTTTATTTATTAATTTTTTAGAATATTTTTTTTAATTTTGTACTAAAAATGTTGAAAGCAATAAGCATATTTAATCGTATAAATACACAATTAAAACCATATGCCTTGGAAGGCACTCGGTGTTTCGTACTGATGGGTGTTGGGGATGTTATTGCACAGAAATTTATTGAAAAGAAGTCGTTGACGGAAGTCGATGTCGTTAGAACTATGAAATTTGCTAGCATTGGCTTCTTTTTTATTGGGCCAGTTCTAAAATATTGGTATCGAGCTGTCGATTCTATGGTATCACAAAATCAACACCAAACCAAACGAGCCCTAAAAAAGATGTTAATAGATCAGAGCTGCTGCGCGCCGGTCTTCCCTGTTGCCATAATGGGCATTCTTGGCACAATGAATGGTACAGGCGTGGAAGACTTTAAAAGTCGCGTGAAAGCAGATTATTTTCAAATAATGAAAAATAATTATACGATATGGCCTGCTGCACAAATGATTAATTTTGCTTTTGTGCCGATGCATCTACAAGTTGTGTTTGTACAACTCGTAGCGATAGGCTGGAATTGCTACATATCGTTGGTTGTAAATAAAAATGCCGCCAAGG
>NW_024036437.1:0-2196 GCF_002237135.1 Teleopsis dalmanni
TATATAAATAAATTACTGAGTGGATGAACTATTCTATATTTTATATGCTCTACACCGCTATATATAATTATAAATTCAATTCGTGAAATTATTGTTATGAATGTGGAAGATATATAGTTTTACCAGAATGGTTGCATATGCCACAAGCCACACAACACCTTCGAGTTTGACCTTGCTTAACAAATAAATTTTCGGACACCTAAGTCTGCGTTTTAGTGATATAAATTGACCACGATTTGTCTCCTTTTTTTTTGTGGCTGTTATATAAAAGATGGTGGACTTGGTGGGAGGATGGAGGATGATGAAGAGGAACCATCAATACACCTTCTGCCACAATGTCCTGCTTTCACAAGACATAGGCTCTCCTACATAGTCTCTCCTAGACTCTCATGTCACAATTTTTCAATACACTAAGAGAGCTAGATACTATTTCCATAGCTCCTGTCAATGGCTTTGTAGCCAGTACCAAAGGGTTATAGGGACAGGTGTCAAATTCTTTAGGGTATCACAATGGATCTTATGATCTAAGTGAGTCTTCGGACGGCCCCAGCAACCTCACCTAATCTAATCTACTACAATTCTCATTAATTTTAATAACAATTATCTATTTAAGTAAAGAAGTCAGTACCAAGAAATTGGTTTTAAATACTAATTTAATATTACAGAATACAGTGGGACACATTTAAGCAGTCTGTTTTACCTTCAAGAGTAAACAATTAAAAAAGTATTAATAAAAAGATAGAGAAATAAACAAAAGGATTAGAAGTATATATTTTAATTTAATTTCAATTGTAAACATTATCAAGCATTTTTAATATCTTATATAGTATTCAAAAGATCCTTTACCAGACTAACTCTGCCGAATTTGAAGGTCAGAGTCAATGTTCATTAGCCCAAAGCCGAACTTGACTTATTTGTCCGAACTTGGTGTTCCATTAATTTGCTGTTAAGTTCATTAAAAATTTACTTGCTGTTAGATAGAAATCAGAAACCAGCTGTAGGATAATGAAATTGATTGCATATAAGTAATACATACAATTCAAGTACAGCTTTGGGTAGTTGGTTAATGAACACTGACTCTGAGCTTCAAATTTGGCAGGGCACAAGTTTAATCTGAGTCTCAAAAAAATTATTTACGAATAATTAAAAATAAAGAAAGAAATATTTCCAAGACTACTAATACTCGAAACAGCATAGTGAGCCAAAAATTTAACTAATTAAAATAATATAAAAGGAATTATTGTTGTTGTGAACTATTTTATGGTAAAATAAAACTGATTAAAATGATTATTTATATGTGTCGTTTTTGCGTTTTATTGAATTTGTTAATATATCAATTTATCAGTATACTATAAAGTTTATTTCTTATATTTTGTGATCTACATATACATTGTGACCGAAAAGTTTCCCGGTCATCGAAATAAATAAAACGCAAAATTCTTAATCTTCATCAAAATATTAGTTTTATCGTCCTTCAAAATATGCTCCATTAGAAGCGATACACAAATGCCACCAACGTTTCTTCCCAATCATCAAAACATTTTTTACTAGGCGCTTTCCGGTATGGCTTTGAGTTCCCTCTGCGAATTCTGTTTTACGTCTTCTATGGATTCAAAACGCGTTCCTCTGAGTGGTAATTTGAGGTTGGGAAACAGGAAAAAGTCACACGGTGCAAGATCAGGTGAATACGGTGGCTGTTCGATGGTATTTATTGAATGTTTGGCCTTAAAATCGTTGATAATGTTGAACAAATTGAGGTGAATCGGAACAAGCCGGGCGTTGACACGTCGCATACACAAATTGTCCACCAAAATCAAACGAGCCATCTCACGACCGATGCCTAGCTCTCGTGCTATCTCTCTAACACTCACATGAGGATTTTTGAACACGATTTCCTTTGCCTTTTCAATGTTTTCGTCGGTGGTAGAGGTCGAAGGTCGTCCAGAACGCGGCATGTCTTCGACGGTCGTACGACAGTCCTGAAAGGCTTTGTACCACTCATAAACTTGAGTTTTCGATAAAACTGATTCCCCATAAGCCTTTTGTAGCATTCGCAACGATTCTGCACACGAAATTTCGTTCGAAAAACAAAATTTGATGCAAACTCTTTGTTCAATATTTTTTTCCATTGTTTTTTTCGCAACGCACTACTGAGGTGAACTGGTTTCAACAGCTGCCGTAAACGAACTGTCCGAC
>NW_024036438.1:0-2194 GCF_002237135.1 Teleopsis dalmanni
TTTTTGATCCATTATCCATTATAAAAATCGCCACAATACTATTATTTCTATTACTTTTATTATTGTCATTATTGTCGATAGGTAAAACCAGAAATAAACTTTTTAATTTTTTTACTTTCATAAACCATGTTTGTTCGGTTCTAATTTTGCAGCTCAATTTCAAATTTATATCCAAATTTGTTAATAAAAATGGAAAATAAAAAAACGGATGACCACAAAACAAAGTATGTTAAAGTGAATTAATAAACAAATGCTAAAATAATTTATTTATTTCTGATTCAAAAAGGCGATCAGTGTTTCCTGCCACGTTGGATGAATTTATAGAAAATACAAACATAATCAAAGTCGTGGAAGAGTATATTAAAAACAAGCACCCAACGCTTTTAAAGGAAGTCCAAACCAGAAGCCAAAGTTATGAAATAATGATGAGGGCTAAAAATATCTACAAAACATTTTACAAAAGGCCGCATCGTAGGCATGTGGCGCCAATGGCACATGTAGCCGTAAATAATGACTGCGATGAGGAGATGAAACGCCGTTTATTAAAAATACAATTATCTTATTTTAGCTAATACTAATATAACATACATATAACTGTTATTATACCTGATTAAAATAAAAAATTGAAATTGGTGGCATTTGCTTCAAATGTTCCTAAAATAAGATCAAAAAATATTCATATTCTTCCAAATAGAAGTACATATTTTTATAAATATACATTTATACACATCCTTATACATATGTAGGTCAGTAAACTACCAAACAAGTAGGGATATTTCTCTTATTTGCATTATGAAGCGATATTAAATGCAAGTTAAAACCCTAAATTAACATAACGGCACTGAGCCACTGTTTAATACTTTTGTATCTTCAGAATGCGTACTTAGATATTACGCATCAAAATATCTTTATATAAACATTCAGGCTTAATGCCCATACTTCATCTGACAGCAATGCTGCAAAGGAAAACAAAATTGTTTTCTTTAAAGATGTAACTCATTTGAGATATTTGATTGATGGATATAAACATCATCTTCCGGCTATTGACGCCGAAGCTAAAGACGCTGACGAGGTGCTTTACCAAATAGAAGCTTCAATTCTATTGGTTGGAGAAAAAGACGCTTCTAGAAAATTCTCAGGAATTTTAGAAGCTGTGCTCTAATTGGATAAAACCCAATTTCGCAATCTAAATAATAACTTCAGTTATTGAAGAATAAAACTTGAAGAGTCAGTCTAGTTCGAGCATTCAAGAAGTTAAGCCTCAAATCTGACCTATTCGGAAAACTAAATTTATAACATGTAATTCATATATATATTTTATATAATAAATAAATATTTTTTAAAAATAAAAACTCGTGTTTAAAAAAGTTAATTGGCGCCCAACATGGGGCACTCATAACTATTGCGGAAAAATAAAAAGTACGCGACGCGAGTGTCTCAGTAAACTCACGCTAAACGCAGACAAAAGTATGCGACTCGTCACAATTGCAGAACATAAAAAGTATGCGACGCGAGTGTCAACCACAGTGAACTCACGCTAATGTGGAAAATTTATTAAAAAAAAGAGAGTACGCGACGTGAGTGAAAAAAATAAAAATTCCTGCAATACATAACACCCGAAAACAAAGGTGTTTGCAGTGAATTTTAACAATCAAGTATCCCAAAGAAAAAAAAGGGAGAAAAAAGAAACATTTAACAATAAAAATTATAATTCATAAAATAGAAGTTGATCAAAATTATCTACAAAATGAACAATTAAATTAAAATAATAACAACAAGTTTAAAAAAAAAAAATATTTCTTTATCTATTAAAGATAATAAAATTAAATAATATTTGTGAAAAAAAGCGTTGTAAAAAATACATAAGCAAAAACACAAACTAAAATATTTCATGTATAATTTATATTTCAAAATATAAAATAAAGTAAAAGACACATTTTTTATCTCCAAAAAACATTTAAAGTGCGTACAGGAAATCGCATACGAAATAATAAAAATTAATGAAAATAATTGATGGCAAAATATATTATAAATTTTTGCTGATTCATTAAATAGTTAAATATTAAAAACTGAGTAAAAACAATTCCAATAAAATATTTCTAAAAAATTGCTAAATTGCTCCTGAATGAAATCGTGCTGAATAAAATTAAAAACTTTTGAACTTTATAAAATAAAAAGTAATAATATATTTACT
>NW_024036439.1:0-2193 GCF_002237135.1 Teleopsis dalmanni
ATCAGATGCTGTTGTATCAAACTATAGCAAAAACCGACAACCAACACTTTAGGGAATAGAGTAAGATAATGTGTCTTAAGTAAACAATCTAAATCAATGACTTCACAATCAAGTGGACTCATTACATAACTACCGTCAAGTGAAACCTGTTCACTGGGTCATCCTGTTTTAAGTGATGCCTACTACATTTTAGTTGCTTAATACATCAGTCATGCCTTTACTTCGAAAATATTTAAATTTTGATTACGGCTGCGATTCGACCAAGGATTATAGTAGTTTTATCAATAACCTTAACTTGTATGTGTTCCGTTATTAGATTGTCTTCAAGATCAAAGGGTAACATCCAGCCGTACTTAGCATCGTATAAATAAAAATAACACGGATAAGAAAAAAAAAGTTTTAATGTGTACGTTACCTTAAGGGAAAATGCTCTTCGAGATATCATTAAACTCCTAGTCACGGTTTGCCACTATGTGACTTTATACCAAAATTGGACTTTTTTCGTTTGGTACCATGCCAAAGAAATGGTACATTAGACACCCAACTTTATTGTGGAAAGGTCCAATTAATTCTTTAAATAAATGCAACTTTGCACCTATTTTAAATTTGTTCTTTATAACACAAGAAAAACAAGAACGAGAACAAGAGAAGTCCAGAAAAAAGACCTTTTAACAGGGAAAGGTACCCTGTTTTAAAGCCAATTTGTACAGGAAAAATTCAAAAGTGGCAACCGTGCCCGATATAACCATTCACACTTCATAAAAAGTAATGAATACCGTGAGATTAAAAAATAAGTTTCACGATTTATATCAAGAGACTCTCTCCAATCTCATTGAGCTCCTCGTCCGATGATAGCTAATAATAAAAAACTAAAGAGAATATGTAAAAAGAAAATCACGCTACTACGTATAGTGCATTTAAATAAAAAAATTATTTAAAAATAATCAAATATTAAAAATAATTAAAAATTAGTAAAAATTATAATATTTCTAATATAATATAATATAATATTTATTAAATTGTTGGTGATGTGTATTATGATCTCTTTATGTAGAAATGTGAATTTAGTGTAAAATTTAACATAATAAAGCCTACACATATGTATCTTATTGCGTTTTTAAACAAATTTTGAATTGGAAGTTTAAAAAAAATTAAAATCCAATAATATTTCAGATACAAATAAAAAAAAAATTTAAAAAAAAAAATTTTAAATTCAAGAAAAAAATCTTTATCTAGCCCTACAGCCACACTCTCATATAACTAAATTTGTTTAAACATTCCGTTTCCAATGATTACCATAATTCCCCAAAATTCAAATTTTTACATTACACTCATGCATCAAGGATATTTACAACAACAAAATAACAAACACAAAACAAATAATCTAATAAGCAAGAACCAGCATTTTGACAGCGCATCAACACTGTTAAATCGTTATGCATATTGTCGCATTATGTTTGAGTGATTTCCTATAAACATCCTTTTTGCGGCAACTTACAACATTCCCAATCCTTTACTCACATCCACTTGTGTGTGCCAACCAACAACAAAAGCAAGCTATCGCACTTACTCAAATGGAAAAGTGTAAATTCACACACACATACGCACACAAACAAACGCATACATGTAAGTAGAATAAGATAAAAATGTAAACAACAACAAAGCAACAACAGCAACAACAGCATCAACAGCATCAACAATAAAAGCGTTAACAGGCAAATGTGTCAGTTAACTTCCGTTTGCTGTGACAGCGACAGCAGCAGTGCTGTCTACCAGTTTATACCTGCTGTTAACTTGTTTACTCAATATGCTTAAATTATACGATATTAGCCATATTTCCCCTCAAGTCATAACAGCAACAGCAACAGCAACAGCAACATAATCAGCAGCAGCAATTTAAGCTCATGCCACATTAGCATGCCACAACGTATACTTCGATTACTTCCACAGATTTGCATGCTTGTTTATAATACTCTTTTTTAAAAAAAATACAAACACACACTTCATCTCTCACCACATCTTTCTCTCTGTCTCTCTCTCTCTCTCTTTCTCTCTCGCACTCCCTCTCTTTCTTACTCTAACTTTATTTAACGCATTTTCTCACTCTTGCTTCCTTTACAGATAACATAACGTTTAGCATAATATCAGCTTAAATAACAGTTATTGCAACTGCAACATTTCTCACAGCCAACA
>NW_024036440.1:0-2193 GCF_002237135.1 Teleopsis dalmanni
TATTTAACTCACAACATTATTTTATAAAAATTAATATAATAGCACTTTCTTGCTTTAATTCAGCACTTTTACAATTATACTAATAAGGGACCACAGTGATGAGGTTTTCTCTGCTTCGTCATGTTATTTAAAACAGTGCTGTTTAAGCTGTTTTCAATGCCATAATTACAAACCAATACACTCAGAAAAATAATTTAATTGTTTTAATCATATTTTAACTAAATCTCAGGTCAAAATATTCGTACTCTACGTATCATGTTACTCTATACATACCATACTATGTTGGTTTTCAAATCTTCTTTACCACATAAGTTAAAATTTCTTTAACAAAATCATCAGGTTACTTTAGTATGTAATCAAGTCAACTAGTATATAGTTAAAACATAATTACAAACATAATTACCTTCTAAATTAAATGTAAGAACGAACAAAACAGGACTAAAGGTGAAAATTGATAATTGTGATGTGACTTTTTGTATGACCGAATAAAGCGTAAAATTGTGGAAGCTATTTTTTATATGACTTTATATGACTGTAGCCCTTACTAAGCTAGATTTGAAGTTTCTTATATATAAAATTTCAACAGATCACCAAATTACCAAGCATGTCTAAATACCCTTAACATTGTTTTAAAAGCTAAACAATGTAAAATCTAAGTACACATCTGTGAACTATAATTCAAAATTTATAACTTAAAAATTAAGTAGTCCATGCAAATATTGCTTCAATTATGTATACATCAATAAACAATTATGCATTATTAACATTGAAGTAAATAATAATAATGTCATGGATTTTAAGTGTAATTAATATAAAATTAATAATAGAATATTTACGCACCAAATCATAAATATATATATAAACCCTTTATTTGAATTCTAAACATATTTAATAACTCATTTTAAGTATTCATTATATTTATAATATGTAACTTTTATTAATACTAACCTAATTATAGTACCACACAATTATTCCAAATTAGCTTTTCAGTGTAATTTTACTGAAGCTAATATAGGAAAAAATTAATTTCATAATAATATCTATTTATTCTTCAATTTATATACAATTGTTTAACAGACGTTAATAAAATTTGCATCAATTTATATCTGAAATGCCACAATTCTACCACACAAATATACTAACTTAAATGCAAGGTAAAATAACTGCTCTATAAATGTTGGTATCTGTAATGGCTACACTAAATTTGTATCTCACAATGCAAACAGTTTAAATTTAGTATAAACAAACTAATAGTATGTACAGAATTGAGATTTGAAATTTATTGTTTACACTTACTACAATATTAAGAAGTTATATACAAAATCGTATTTATTGAAATTCTATATAAAAGTAAATTCTAAACATTGAGCAGAAATGTTATAAACTAATGTTTTCCTCTACTCCCAATACGGATATATACGAGTACACATCTTTATAATGGCATTCTTTGTACTTACAGCAACTAGTCTGCCGTATGCTGGCGTTGAACGTAGGAACAAATTGTACTCTACGGACTATAACTACATGGATTTTAATGTAGACGAGGTTGGCCTGTGGGTGATTTACAGCACTTATGATTCAAACAATACACTTGTGGCAAAGGTGAGTACTTAACTACATGTACCTACATACACTGAAATACAAATCCAAGTTATATTGCTTGATGTACTGATGCAACGCACATAACATATGTATATAACATAAATATAGATTTTTTCAAATAAGATACTGTAAAAGCCTTAGATAATACTTAAAAAAATAGTATTTAAAAGAAGCAAATATAAAAATTTTTTTTTTATTTTCTTGGTTTATGTTGAGGTTAAGTTTTTTCTCAAAGTTTTTAGATTGTTAAGTTCAAACTGTTGCCTTGAATATAAGCAATTTACACATAAAATGAAATTTATTACTCCGTATTTGTATTTGAACTTTAATTTAAATGGATTTTATGAACTGCATTAAAAGTACAAATAAATTATATATATTTCATTATGTAGTATAATATATTATGTGCTAGTAAGTACATACAGCAGTAAGTACATATATATAAAGAAATATATACAAAACGTTGCGCTTAAACCGCTTTTTCAAGTGAAGTTCAATTAAAGTGTAACTCTAGATATACTAGGCAATGTATTGCGATTGCTTCAAATAAATTATGTGAAAAACGTGCGGTTATATATAGTTTTAAACTTA
>NW_024036441.1:0-2191 GCF_002237135.1 Teleopsis dalmanni
GAAATAATTCAGTGGCTGATCCGTTATGTTTAATATAACAGACCAATGTTCGTAAAAATATAACACATAACAAATATAAATTCATTTATATATTGACTTCCAGGCTACCCACGACAACTTGCTGTTTAACACAATGAGAGAATTCAGAAGGCACAGTAACATCTGAATCTGAACGTGATGTTATGAAAGATGTTGATTGTATAGTAATTTCACAAAATGCTCCCAAACACATCTGCAAGATTAATCCAGAAAAGCTGTAATACCATATATTTTGCAAACAGTGCATCAACCTTTTGTCTACCTCACTGCCTTGTTGAGATTAAAGTGGAACATTACCTAACTATGATCCATAAACCTATTTGAATGAAAAATACTAACACAAAATTTAATGAAAATCTTTTGAGTTCCGGAACTATATTTTAGAACAAAAACTTCAAATATTCGAAAATTAGTTGAAGATTGAATCAATGGCAGCAGCTGGCATAAAAGGATATCAGCACTATTAAGTAAGCGTTTTCAATTATTTGATGGTTATTAAATTAACACAGACTCTAAATATTCCTAGTCTTAATAACCATCTCAAAACCGAGTAAGATGTACAACCTTGTTATTGTAAACCAGAAGCTTAAGGTATTCATTGGTTTTTGGCGAAAACAGAGAGATATGGAGGCAGATATGCAGTTGCCAGTTAAGGTACGACTTATTTAGTCTCTGATGGCCACTATCGTTGATGTAAACATTATAGTACATCTAAATTTCGTCTTAAAACTTCAAAACAAAGAACATGAACTTCATAATGTTTACATTGGATCATTTAATTATAAACAGTCTGCTTAACATGTAATGATTTATCGTTAAAAAAATCAATATTCTAAACATTTTATGATATTTACAAAACAAGTCTGTATTTACACATTATATTTTTTTTCACATTAAATATGACTGATCCCATCATTTCAATAGTGCAAAATCAGTAAATAACATTAAAGTATTTGGTGTTTTATTCAAACTTGAACGGTTTCCTCACATTATACTGAACACTTACAGTATTAGGTACCTCAGTCCCATAGTAGGTAAGGAAAGACATTTAAGAAGAGCTAAAAAGGAAAGGCCTATGTTGGAATATTGATTCAATAGTTTATTTGTTTACTTTGTAATTTATTTGAAATGTATGCATGCACATACATAATCTGTGATCTGTATGTACAGGGTATTTCCTAAAAAAGTGAAGAAAGCTTACGTGGTTCAAGAATCGAAAATAAATCATAAAAGAAGTGGTTCATCTTCGACACTTCCTAAAATAGAGATAGAGTCTTACTAAAAAAATCTTCAAACTAAAAAATCGCCGCTGTAAAAACGGTTCATTTAAGTTTATCTATCTACCTATCTATCTATCTATCTATCTATCTATCTATCTATCTATCTATCTATCTATCTATCTATCTATCTATCTATCTATCTATCCATCTATCTATCTACATCTATGCTATCTATCTATGCTATCTATCTATCTATCTATCTATCTATCTATCTATCTATCTATATCTATCTATCTATCTATCTATCTATCTATCTATCTATCTATCTATCTATCTATCTATCTACCTATCTATCTATCTATCTATCTATCTATCTATCTATCTATCCATCTCTATCTCTATCTCTATCTCTATATCTATATCTATATCTATATCTATATCTATATCTATATCTATCTCTATCTCTATCTCTATCTCTATCTCTATCTCTATTTATCTCTCTCTATCTCTTTCTATTTCTATCTCTATCTCTATCCCTATCTCAGTCTATCTTTATCTCTATCTCTATCTCTATCGCTATCTCTATCTCTATCTCTATCTCTATCTCTATCTCTATCTCTATCTCTATCTCTATCTTTATCTCTATCTCTATCTCTATCTCTATCTATCTCTATCTATCTCTATCTATATATCTATCTCTATCTATCTATCTATCTATCTATCTATCTATCTATCTATCTATCTATCTATCTATCTATCTTCAACGATACTCCGAAACGCACCTATTGCCTCAAATGCTGCTTGAGAACTAACTCATCTATCTATCTATCTATCTATCTATCTATCTATCTATCTATCTATCTATCTATCTATCTATCTATCTATCTATCTATCTATCTATCTATCTAACTATCTATCTATCTATATATCTA
>NW_024036442.1:0-2190 GCF_002237135.1 Teleopsis dalmanni
AAATAAAAACAAAAAAGATTTTATGAGCACAACCTACTAGGTTTAGTATATTTTAAGTCGCTTATAAGAACCCACTATTTAAATTGATATAGAGAATGAATGAACTTAACGAAAGATAATTTAATAATTATGACAGGAGTTCTAACAGAAAATTGTAGTTGAACCATCACTTCATTGCACTAACTATCGTCGAAGAGAGGCGAAGAATCACGGGTCACCTTAATATACTGAGAATCATCCTCATTTTATTCAGAGGCTTGCAAAGACATGGAAATGACGCAAAACAGGACAAAGGCGAGAAAGTCATAGATGGATTTACAACTTCTGCTGATGAACCAAATTTTGTGAGTTAGGACTAATACTATTAATTGTCTAAGAGTTGGAATTGCATTGCAACAACATTAACATGTTGGATATGTGATGAATCCCACCGTTGTTATATGTTATCTACGACTGTTGTGCCGTATGTTGACGCACATCAGTATTTTCAGGGCCTTTTTTTTAATTTGTGAAAAAAATTAATTTGTGAAAAATTACTCTATAGGAGTATGCTTCTGATAATTTTCTCTTGTGAACGAACCACACAAAGTCTTTCATCCAACAAAGGATATCTGTAGAGCGAACGCTGAAAGTTGGTTTTAGTCCCATACGTGTTCAAGCTGAGCCTAAAAATGCATTGTTATCATTACTAATGCTTCCTGGTGGTTTATAATTAAGTACAGGTGAAGTCTTATAACAGTTAACATATATTATTTACGAAGTTCAAATCTTCTAACTTTTCTGTGAAAGTCTTAACTTACAAAATCTTTTGTGGTTTTTTCTAGCAATGCCTTTATTTGTTATTTAATTAACAAATAATATTAATCATTAATTTTCAGTGTTTACAAAAACTATATATCCTAGGACACTGCAGTTATCTTAAATTCAGTGAATTAATTTACTGCATTGAGTAACACTATTGTACTTCATCTTACTTTCACTGATCATGTCTATTGAACTGACAAGACTTACAAGAGCTTTTAGTCCAACCTAACTTTCACAGCATATGACAATGTACAACATTTTTTTACAGATAATCCAGTGAAGTTTTGTGAGTTCTAGCGAAATTTTTTAGAAAACTTCATTATGATATAGCGAAAAAAACTGACTACAATATAATTTTAGCAGCGTCTTCATAATTTAGTTTATGATTGATAATGCCAAGTAATCAAACACACTTAAAATATAATCTTTAAGTACAATAAATTTTATGCTTTCACATTATTTAAAATTTTAAAAGAATAAAATATCGTCTTTCATGAGAAAAGTTTTAATACATATTCTGTTATCTCCACACCTGATATTTTCTTAACCTCTCCCTTCAAAATTGTATTTAATTTATATATAACATGCTTCCTAACCCACACTTTGGCTGGAGATTATATGTACACACATAATTGTTTATTTAGTAATTGTAATAATTTAGTAATTTCGCCATATTGTGTACAACTACAACTACAAACATTGAATTAATGTAATTTCAACTCCTGACGTAATTTAACGAACAAAGTCGAGAGGATAACATTTACATAAATGGGCGAATTATTAGTATCGACATCCAGACACGGTGAAACTCCTTATGGGAAAATAAAAAATAATAAAAAATTAAGAAAAAAAATATTTTACCATGAGTTAACGTCTTATATATGTATAGATATATATGTATTCCCTTAAACGTATTTTAATTATACACTGATACCAGAAAATAGTTTAATTAAAAATAATATTTTTGAAGAATCTACCTCTTTCGTATTATTCGAAATTACTAAAAATATAACACCTCTGTTAAGAAAAGCATTAATATTAATAATCGCCTTATGTCAGTGAAATGTCCAGTGCTTAAAATTTTCTACCAAAAATCGTAGATACTATATTCCAATATTTTCAGTGAAAAGTGCCAAGATATTTATGCAATTTAGTTTCAAAAATTTACTTTCAATTTTAAGAGTTCCCCTCAAAGTATGCAATACTTAATTATAATTTTAATAATGTTAGTTGTTTTCACAGCCGCCATTTTCAATTTTCATGTCCAAAATTACAAACTCCTATCATGTTCAACCATTTCACCGGTCTTTTGCATATAAAAACATATACTGGAGACTGCATAAACACCCATGAACTTTTCTGGAATAACATTTAAGCAACCAGAAA
>NW_024036443.1:0-2190 GCF_002237135.1 Teleopsis dalmanni
TGTCTGATTGCATTTAACATGGTAAATGCCAGCGCGATCCTTGTCACTGTTCTCTCCAAGTTGACACACAGCCTCCACGTGGCCCCTCTGGATAGCTACAATCATCCGTGCGTAGTGAACTAATGTGTGCAGCGAAATCCACCTCAGGGATATATGAGGTTTTGCGTCGGGCTTGGAACCCACCATTTAAAAAATCCTTTCAATGCAAACGAAGAGGCAGCCTCGGATAAGGAAACGATCTACTGATGACGACAAACGCAAACGTATTAAGGAACACGATTTAAAAATATGCACCTGGAATGTCCGAACTCTTTACAGAGAAGGTGCATCTATACAGCTGGTTAATGTCCTCAAGGAATATAAGGCTGACATTACCGCTCTCCAGGAAATGCGATGGACGGGACAAGGATGCTCTAAACGAAATCATTGTGACATCTACTACAGCTGCCATGCAACAAAGCACGAGTTTGGAGTCGGATTTGCGGTAGGCCAAAAGCTGAGAAATTTGGTCTCAACGTTTACACCAATAAACGAAAGGCTCGCAAAAATCCGGATTAAGGCAAAATTTTTCTTTATCACTCTAATATGTGCGCACGCCCCGACGGAAGACAAAGATGACGACACCAAGGAAATTTTCTATGAACAACTTGAACAAGCATATGAACGCTGTCCCCATCATGACATCAAAATAGTTGTTGGAGACTTCAACGCAAAGGTGGGTAAAGAAGGTATCTTTGGTGCTACTGTCGGAAAGTTCAGCCTTCACACGAAAACTTCTGATAATGGAAGAAGGCTGATTGATTTCGCCGCGGCTAGAAACATGGTGGTTAGTAGTACCAGATTCCAGCATCTCAACATACATAAGGCAACATGGCTGTCACCTGATCAAAACACAAGATCTCAAATTGATCACGTTGTGATAGACGGAAGGCATGCTTCCAGTGTCTTGGATGTAGGTACTATCCGTGGAGCCAACATCGACTCGGATCATTACCTTGTTGCAGCCAAGATCCGCACACGTTTATGTGCGATGAAAAAGGTACGTGAACAAGCACAGCGAAAGCTAGACGTCGAAAAGCTGCAATCACAACAGACAGCTAATGACTTCGCTACTCGACTCTCCCAATATCTGGAAAATTCATCTGAAGAAGCCGATATATGCGCGCAATGGAACCACATCTCTAACTCTATGCGTACCGCTGCAGAAGAGGTGATCGGCTATCACCGTATACAAAGAAACAGCTGGTACGACCAAGAGTGTCGCAATGCTACCGCAGAGAAAGACGCAGCATATCAAGCCACCCTGCGGTCAGTTGCGACGCGCGCTGTTAAAGAGCGATATCGGCAAAAGAGAAGGGAGGAGAAACGTCTTTTCAGGCGAAAAAAGAAGGAAACAGAAAGACGTGAGTACGAAGAGCTTGAGAAGCTGGGCGACAGGAATATGGCTCGAAAATTCTATCAAAAAATTAAAAGCCTGACAAGTGGTTATAAACCCGGAGCTAATTCCTGCAAAGATGAAAACGGTAATCTGGTGATAGATGTCCAAAGCATGCTTAATATTTGGAGGGATCACTTCTCGAAACTACTAAATGGCGGTAGTAGCAATGTGACTGAAAGCGAAGATGATCCCGAATTTTCAATCGTTGACGATGAAATAATCGTCCCGCCTCCCGATCATAATGAAGTTAAAACAGCTATAACGCGGCTCAAAAACAACAAAGCTACAGGCGCCGATGGTTTACCGGCTGAGCTGTTTAAAGTTGGTGGCGAAGAGCTATCAAAATGCATGCTACAGCTAATTCGCAACATTTGGTCGGATGAATGCATGCCCAACGATTGGAATTTAAGTGTGCTTTCCCCAATCCACAAAAAAGGTGATCCTGCAAACTGCGCCAACTACCGCGGGATCAGTCTTTTAAATATCGCATATAAGGTTCTATCAAACGTACTATGTGAAAGATTGAAGCCAATCGTCAACCAACTGATTGGACCTTATCAGTGTGGCTTCAGACCTGGCAAATCCACTCTAGACCAGATATTCACAGTGCGTCAAATCCTGGAGAAGACTCAAGAAAAACATATCGACACACACCACCTATATGTCGACTTCAAAGCTGCTTTTGACACTACGACTAGAAGCACACTTTATGCCGCTATGTCTGAATTTGGTATCCCAGCAAAACTTATACG
>NW_024036444.1:0-2189 GCF_002237135.1 Teleopsis dalmanni
AAAGCACAGTAATCCAAACTTTAGCAGACCAAGTGGAAGACCTTTGAGTGCAAATCTTAGATGTCTTAGGTGCGGCAAAGAAGGACATTTTGCAAAAACTTGCAGAATAACAGTACCAAACCCGTCGGAAAACTTCAACCGGCTCAGTCTAAGACATTAGACTGGACTGCCGTAAATTCAAAAAGTAAATGTCAATTTAATTTAGGACCTGCACAAATAACTAAAAGTAATAGCAACAACAATGTTCAGAACTGAACGAATACAAATAATAAGAAGAAGAATTTAGGAGCCAAAGCGGTTAATTCAAAGAATCATGGTATAATCACGATAAAACATAAGGAAGTGCAAGAAAAGTTGACCAACCAAATAGGGTTTAAAAATTCAGAGGAAAAAATTAGTCATTTGAAAAAGCCGAAATTGAATAATATAGTGTTGAGGGTGAACAAATATATGTTCAGTATTTGGACATGTATAGTTACATTACTAATTTCGTATTGTTCAATACTATCGGATTACTGGAAAGAAAAATCAGAGTGGGTGTTTGAACAAATAGGAGTACTACGGGCAAAAGGAGCGAGTTACAATGCCAAAGGTAGCAGTAGTCAATCGTTTGATGATGCCTATGTAGAAGTACCTTGCGAACGTGCAGTGGGGAATAAACTTCGACTTTTAGTTGACTCGGGAGCAGACACCAGCCTTATAAAAAAAGAGGCGTTAATCAATTTAAAAGATATAAACACCAAAGACACAAAGGGTCTTACAGGAGCTTTTGGAGGCAATATAAGTACATTGGGTACAGTCAATATTGAACATCGAAAATTTCCAGCTCTACAATTCAAAATGCATGTAGTGCCAGTAGGTAGCCAGTTACCAGCAGACGGACTTCTAGGTCGAGATGAACTGTGGAACCGGTCTACTACAGACACAATTAAAAAGGTTTTAAAATTTTTTAAGAATAAAGAGGAATTAGCTACTTTACCACTGGTAAGCATTGTAGATCATGGTCGGATTTGTATAGCAGAAAGCATGACAATCCCAGGTAGATCAACAATGATTATTCCAGTAAAAGTAGTGCCTAAAGAAGGAACACTCGTAATACATAAAAAGGAAATAGTTAGAAATGTCTATTCAGGTGAATGTTTAACAGAAGTAAAAAACGGAATAGGTTTTGTTAGAATTTTGAATGCAAACAACTATGCAGTTGAAATGAATAGTGAAATTGAATTAAAGGGCAGTGATATGAATGAGTACTGAGTACAATGTCCCTAATGTTAATTTGAACAAAGAGGTAAACTTACAGGAAAGGTACGGAAAATTACTGAAATTAATAAGATTGGATGAGCGTTTAAACAATGAAGAAAGACGGTTAATTACGCAGACAATTAAGGAATATAACGATGTATTTCACTTATCAGGAGCTAAACTGTCCTACACATCAGTATTGGAAGGAAGGAATTTAAATGAACACGACCAAAGGTTAAGGAGAGTATTACAAGCACTAAAAGAAAATAATTTAAAATTACAAACGGAGAAATGTCAGTTTTTAAGACGAGAAGTCGTATACCTTGGGCATAAATGTTCGGACAAAGGAGTAATTCCAGATCCAAACAAAACCAAGTGTGTTAAGTCTATCCCAGCACCTCGAAATGTTAAGGAACTGCAATCATTTTTGGGACTTGTGAATTATTATAGGAAATTTATCCCACAAGCAGCGAGTGTGTGTTTACCACTTGGTAAATTACTAAGGAAAGGAGAAAAGTTCGAATGGAACGACAGTTGCCAAGAAGCAATGATTAGACTGAAGGCTGCAATAACGAAGCCTCCTATACTTCAATATCCAGATTTCTCAAAACCTTTTGTTTTAACAACCGACGCTAGTAATGAAGCGTTAGGTGCAGTATTGTCTCAGGGAGAAATAGGTTCTGATTTACCACTTTATTTCGCAAGCCGTGCTCTGAGTAATACGGAGAAAAGATATTCAACTATAGAAAAATAATTTCTTGCGATAGTTTGGGCAACTAGAAATTTTAGGTCTTACTTATTGGGAAGACATTTTAAAATATTTACTGACCATAAGCCATTAAGAGGTATAGCAAATCTTAAAAACCAAGACACACGTTTGGGAAGATTCCGATTGAAATTGTTGGAATACGATTTTGAAATTTTGTACAAACGAGGAAAAACAAACA
>NW_024036445.1:0-2188 GCF_002237135.1 Teleopsis dalmanni
AAATTTTATATAACATGTATAAATATAAATTATTTAAATTATTTAAATAATTTTTTTTAAATTTTTTTACAATTTTATGAATTAAATCATTTTTAATTGCAGTTTATTAATATACGTAAATAGTAAAACCCGCAAAGCAGGAAAATGAATTTTTACTTAATAAAATTCAATTAACTCAAAAATATATTATATATTAATTATATCAGCAAAACTAATGTAATAATTTAATAAAATTAAAAATTATAGCAATTTACATAGAAAATAACTTTCATATATAGAAAATAATTATTTTAAAGACATTTTTGACACTGATTTAGATTTAAATGAATTTCTAGAGTATTCCGATGAATTTCGTCGAAATAAAAATTAAATGAACTCATAAAAGAATTTTTTAGCCGGTAAATTTGTGTAATTATTTACTATTATTAATTTATTAAGAAAAAAAAAATCTTTTTTTCTGCAAACTTAATCCTTAAATTAATTCGCAAATAATTTTATTATAAAAAAAGAATTCAATGAACCACAAAAAAGGTTTGATTCATGCATCAAATATATATGTATGTACTTTAGATAAAGTTTTTAAAGTCATTCTAAAATCAATTTTTTTTTTTGCTAAGGAAGCTATGTAAATATATAATAATATTTTATAGTATATCTAGATATCATATAGGCTAATGTGCTTCTGATGTCGCAATTTTTGGCTGCACGTTCAAAAATTTTGCTTTACATGCAGTTCATTTACATGTACATGCGTACATTTTTAAATGCATTGGATTTCAATAATTTACTGCAGGCTTTTAGTTAACAAAGCATATAAGTTTTGATTTATTTTGTTTGAGGTAGCTCTGAAATTAACAAATAATAATTTAAGATTCAAAATAGTAATTCTTTGAGGAAATTGGCTACTTCTGCTAACAGAAAGGGAAGATAAAAAGAAAATTTGCAAACATCGCTTGCACAACAAATTAAACAAACTAACAAACACACCATATGTGTGTAGTGTGTAGTGCACGGCCTCAAAAACAAATAACTTGACTTCCAAGACGGTGTGGCCGCCTAAAATATTTATGTTCTATTCTGTGCAAACCAAACAACAGCAAAAACGAAAATCGAAAAACTATATAAAAAAGTTGTTAAATAGAGAAAGAAGGAATAACAGAAACTGAACCGTTTGCTTGCAGTGAGAGAGCAGAGCAAGTGATTTTTGATCAAATTCACATACGAATAAGAGTAAAATGACAAGTGCAAAAAACTGCCGCGCAAAATTTATTTGCATAAAATATTTTTTGTTATATATTTGTTAAGGGGCAAATATATATTATAAGCTTATATATATTTAGTTTATTATAATTGTTTAAAAAAAAATTTGATTTTCATATGTTTTTGGCTTTATGCCTTTGAACAAATTTCACAAATTGTATGGTCACTTTTTTGTCTCACTCGCACATATGCGCAAGAATATGTACATGCATGCAGCAGAAGCATGTATGAGAAAATAAAAAAAAATTGCTGTTTAACTTGCATTCACATTCGAAAAATATATAAATGAAAATTTTAATATTAATTTTTATTTATTAATAAACAAATTAAACTTGTATATTTATACTCCAAATATTACTTTTAATGTTCGAATGTTATAGAAACAAACTTTAATTGTATGAATTTTGTTATTTTCTCTACGTTTCTAGCAGTTTTATACACTGAACATACCGAAAAAAGAGTTTGTCAGCTGCAAGTTTTATTAGCGGCAAATTGCTATATATAATATAATCACAAAATTTTAATTTTATTTTGGAATATAAAAACAATAATTATTGTTAAATAAACACAAATTTATTTATATTTTAACTATTTATTTTTAAATATTCACACACAATTTCCAATTTTCGCTGAAAATTTTTCCGTACACTACAGATCGCGACCGTATTGTTCAACTGCGCTGTCACGAAAACCATTGGAACACTAATTTTAAACAGCAAAAAACACAAGTGCAAAAAAAGATTTAATGAAATAAGTGTTATTTAACACTTACTTTGTGCTCAATGGTCGTTTGTAGATTCTTATCCAAATGCTCCTTTATAATTTGGGTGCCATCCAATTTGGCACAAATACATTTGCCTACGATCTCTGCTGGAAACACTAAATCTTCTAAAGCAAAATACACAGCAGTTAAACTACGCGAACGGAT
>NW_024036446.1:0-2187 GCF_002237135.1 Teleopsis dalmanni
TAATGGCTCTTTCTGCCAGCCACCATGATTTATGTATAGTATGTGTACATCTGGAAATACGCGGTCAATGAGAGCATTAATGCATTATTAACGATAATGCAGATTTTAGGGGGCAGTTTTATGAATTCAGTATTTTCATAGACAACAACTTTTCATATCATAGCAAGTTTTCTTTTTCAAAAATATAAAAAAATTTATGTCAAAAATATAAAAAAATTTTTGTTAAAGCAATAAAGATATTTTTGCTGGATAGGGACACCCTAATCACTTTAGCGGTATGAAAATAGGATAGTTACCCGATTCCAGACCTACTGATACGCATATAAAAATTTGGTTTTTAAAAATTCGGGGTAAAGCCGTTATCGGAGCGGTACGGTACACTACATTCTTGACAAGTAATTTTATATATAAGACTAGATAACCCGACAAACGGACATCGTTTGGCCTTGTGACTTATTGATGGTTGAATTAAATTGGCTTGTCTGTGAGAATCATTGGAATTCGTGTCAATAAAACTTTTTCGTTTCGGAACTTGCCATTCAAAATTGTGGCTTCGATAATGTTTGTCATCAATTTTTTAATTACCAATCGCGTACTATTGTACTATTGTATTGTATGTGTACATCTGGAAATACGCGGTCAATGAGAACATTTTGGGAATCAACGATAGTGCAGAAATTAGGGGGCAGTTTTATGAATTCAGTATTTTCATAGACAACTTTTCATATCATAGCAAGTTTTCTTTTTTAAAAATATAAAAAAATTTATGTCAAAAAAATAAAAAAATTTTTGTTAAAGCAATAAAGATATTTTTGCTGGATAGGGACACCCTAATCACTTTAGCAGTATGAAAAATAGATAGTAGCCGATTCTCAGACCTACTGAATACGCATATAAAATTTGGTAAAGATCGGTAAAGCCGTTTCGGAGGAGTACGGTAACTAACATTTTGACAATGTTAATTTTATATATAAGACTAGATAACCCGACAAACGTTGTTTTGCCATATAAATTATTTCTAGTTTCTAGATAAATTCTAGTGTAGACAAAAAGTAACTTACTTATTATAAGTGTGTAAGTCTGTGGTATATGCATGAAATAGGCATGGAGCGCTATGAACGAAAAGGAAAATAAAAATAACAAACGCCAAAGTTATTATAGTTTATTTATTAAATTATTAATTTAAAATCAGTAGATTTGTATGATACCAAGTTCCCTGGCAACAACTGTTGTATCTTCAAATTTAAATTGTCTTGGATTGACTCTAAATAATAATAATGATAATGGGCCAGTAACATTAACCAACAACAGTTGAAGATAAAAGCACTCAGTGTGTCTTGGATTAACTGTAAATAAGCGTTCGATTTAAATGAATTGAGACATGGATCAACTGGTGAAACTTGCTTGCGGGGCATCCATTTTTTTGTTTGAGCCCATGTGAAATAGCGTGGTACTTGTGAATAGAGTAATGTTCTTGCAAAGGCACCAAAATCATCCGTACTATTACACAATTCAAAAAATGCAGTGAGTGTAGTTTTAGGTGGATTTGTACCACGATCAATCACTGTCTCGTTCGTGAAAAATACACGCTGACCGTTTTCAAGATGGACGGCTAACTGAACAGCTGCTGGATCCCGTTCATGAATTAGAAAACCGAAGATACGCCAAGCAGCTTTATTGGAGCTGATGTACCGACCAATTTGGTAGAACGTAATTTCACCGTTTTTGTTCATTGGAGGAGCATTTACATTAGTATTTTCTACTCTAAACACAGCCATATCACTGCCTTTATGGACATACTTATATATTTGATGCTCTTCACAGAACTGCAAAACTCAACATTTATATGAGCATTGTATGTCTTGCTTAGCAGAGGCGAATATGGCACCACCCGCCATTGTCCCCCATTATCGGGATTTCTTCGACGATATATTGGATATTCGTCGGTATTTGTTATAGTATCATTAGTGAAATCTTTAGAAAAATTTTTAGTACATTTTCCATCTGCCATGCAAGGCGAAGACGAAGAAACGAAGTGAATGTAAATGCTCGATGTACTTGTTGGCGTAGTTACATAAAATATTAAGAAAAAAATTTTTCTTTTTCAAAAATATAAAAAAATTTATGTCCAAAAAATAAAAAAGTTTTTGTTAAAGCAATAAGGATATTTTTGTTGGGTAGGGATCC
>NW_024036447.1:0-2186 GCF_002237135.1 Teleopsis dalmanni
GATGGTCATAATCAAAGAAGACAATACAGCACCACTCAACTGGCCCTTAGGTCGGGTTACGAAAGTGTTTCGAGGCGATGATGGCATGGTACGAGTAGTGGAAGTGAAGACAGTTGCAGGAATTTGTAAACGGCCTATTCATCGGCTTGCTCCACTGTTTCGAGAAGATGAAGAGAAAGACGAAAAACGAAAACATCATTCAAACATAAGCCAGGAAGATACTTTGGTAGTTCCATCAAAGAAAATAAAGTTGCCCCAACAAACAACATTATTCGCAATCATTCTCACACTATTCTTTCTGCCAATTATATTGGGCAATCCTGTAACCACAACACAGCTTAATTCAAGTATTGGTCTCTACTTCGAAAATATGGGCACTGTTCAGATGGTAACAGGTGAATGGAAAATGGTTGTTTATTATGAATTAGCTCCGGTACAGACCCAATATAACACATTCGTTAATGGAATTTCTGCACTAGATAAATTGTGCATCAAACTACAGCAGGGTTCGGCTTGTCACACGCTCGTAGGTACGTTTGAGCATACAAGAGATGATATCCTACAGGAGAAGATTTTATTAAACAACAGACGAGACAAACGAGGAGCCATAAACCTCGTTGGAAATGTGGCAAAGGCTTTATTTGGGGTTCTGGACTCAAATTACGCAGAGGATATGTCACAAACAATAAATCAGCTAAAGGAAGATGATAACCACCTAGCTAGATTGCTGCAGAATCAAACCTCCATAATAGATTCAACATTAAATATACTTAAACGTGATGAAGAAACTGTTAATAGTCAACTTGGTCAACTTCAAGATCAAATTAGCCAAGTACTAAATCGAATCGACAATGAAACCGAACAAATTAAAATTACGCAGATATTCATATCAATTGCAATACAATTGACACTGATGGGTGCTAATTTGCAAAGAATACAAGCGGAAATTATAAATGTTTTAATTGACTCTCATCACGGAAAAATAAGTCCTCTATTGTTATCACCTCAACAACTAAAAAATGAGATCAAGCATATAAGAAGTCATATTCCGCCATCTCGACGATTTCCGGTTAATCAAGATGATTTAGTTCAACTCTACAGAATAATGGAAATATCTGGAGCAGTAACTAAGGAACAAATCATATTTGTTATTAAGGTACCACTTATAGATTCCTATGACATGGAACTATTCAGAATATTACCTATACCAACAGTTATAAACAACACCATTTTAACAATCAAAAGTGATGTCTCGTTTATAGCAGTAAACACATTTCGAGATCAATACATTCCCCTGCGAGAAAATGAGCTAGATAATTGTCAAATTCCGAACAAGGCGGTGTATATTTGTTCTAGAAAGCATATAAAACTAGGCAGATACTCAGAAACTCATACGTGTGAGATAGAATTATTTAATAATCGAACCACAACAAGCTGCAGATTAACACAGTTATCCAATAAGATGGTTTGGACGAAAATGGAACAAACAAATCAATGGATATATGCTACAGTGAATAAAACTGAGATGTCATCTGTTTGCGGAACACAATTAAATCAAGTCACAATAGAAGGATCGGGCATTCTAACTTTACGACCAGAATGTACAATAAGAAACAATCTAGTTACAATTCAAGGTCATTACTCATTGCCATCTGTAGTTCATTCATCATTTGTTCATGTAGAACAGCTTGCATCCATAACTACACCAAATGAAATAAAAACAATCATCAACAAGGCTGACGATCATCTTGAGACACAACTGAAAGAACTATCAATGTTACATCAAAGGTTAAAGGCTATGGATAAGTTTTCAGTTAAGGCCGAACCAGTTTCTCAACCACACCATATAATTAGTTACGTGGGAACTATTTTACTGCTGACATTGTGTTGCACTTACATAATATACAAATCTACGAAGAAGTGTAAACAAACCCGACGAAAAGATGATTCACCTCAATCTGAGTCCACAGCATATCCACAACCTACCCCAAGACGGCAACAGCTCGTTGTGGAAGTATAAGTAGTTGAGTTATTATTATACCACTCAACGGAGGGGAGAATGTTAAGGTAGAAATTAAGTAATAAATAAATTATTTCGCATTGTTAAATTGTGTCATTCAATTTATATTTTAAGCAATTTAGCAATTGTGAAATAATTTATTTTGAATATTTATGTTAAGCTGAGG
>NW_024036448.1:0-2184 GCF_002237135.1 Teleopsis dalmanni
GAAGTGCTATTGTGATCATAACTATATTAAAAACTACTGAAATTATTTTATTTAAAGTGTTTAGTAAAATATCCTTACCTCCACAACATGTCCTTCTTTCAACCTTTCTGTCCTCCCAAGTTTCCGTTTCCCCATCGTATTTTTTTGGATTATCGTGATTATCTGAATATTTCTCACCAAGCTCCAAAACATCAGATACTTCTTCCTCTCTGCCAGGCAATGCTGAAGTGGATTCCACTGGTTGATTTGTACGGGACTGTGATTTTTGCAAAGGAATGTGGGCTGGCTCAATGTTTTTTTGTTGATTAAAATATGTACGATTGGTAACAGTATCAGTTTTGGCGGTTATATTAGATATATTGATTTTTTCAATCAAATCAGCAATTTTGCTTGAAATTTTTCTTCGTCTGCCTTTGTTGTGATTTGTAGAGCCCCTAAGAGTTCCGTTAGAAGGCAAAAAAATATTCTTAGCCACAAACGGTTCCGCTTTGTATTTTGTGTCGTACTTAGGATAAGTCTCAGGAACTGGTAAAACTGTGGTGTTAGATTTCGTCTCTGTTTGTGTTGTATTATTCTGCATTCGCTTGCAAATACGAGCGGTGTTAGGAGCTGGTAAATTGTTACTTATAATTACTTTCTCTGTTTGTGCTTTATTCCTATTTACTTTATTCAACTCATTCTGAATTTTATAGGTTGAAAGTAGCAGTTCACTATTTTTCATAGCCTCTATCATCGCATTTTGCTTTTTCAGTTGTGATGATTGTTCAGACGGCGAATTAGCAAAAGTTTCGTCTTTAAATGATATGAGCTCTTCAGATATGACAGAAGAATCAGGAATAAGTTCAAAACAACTAGATGATGGATTGGTGGGTGGTTTATTAGCAATTTTCTCATTAAGGTATTTCTTTACATTTTCGCTCTCTTCAACAAAATTCAAATGGTGCTCTGAAGGTATTACTGAGGGAAATAAATTTTGTTCACACTCTGGAGCGTCCGTCAGAGTTTCTTCATCACTATTAACATATTCTTCTTTTACTGGAATAGGATCCTCACGTTTTTTTCTGGCCTTAGTTTTTTTTTTCTTACTATCACCTGAATCTTGAGTTTTTCCTAAATCAAATGGCAATGGACACCGCTTTAATGACGATGAAGTAAAAAGTATTTTTTCCCTCAACCGACGTTGTCTAGCAGTAGTGGGATTTGTTTTCTTATCTTTAGTCCATGGTGCTTTTCTCGCACTAAAAATAACATTTGGTAACATAGTCTTATGTTCCTCACAGTCTTCAGTCTTACATAATCCGTGTTTTTCGTTTCCTCTCTCGAACTTTTCAACACATTCAGGAAAGGGCTCATATAGGACTTGAGGTTCGCTATCTTTATTCTTTTTTGATGTTTTGAGAAATTTTGTATTGTATGAATGAATGTCATTCAGCTTATTCAAACAATTTTTTTCTGTATAAGTTTTAGAATAATTATTTAATTTAAAATATAATGAATACTTAATTATTGAATTAGCTTGCCTTTATTGAACCATGGTATTTTATCTTTCTTCTCACTATCTCTATAAGCCTCGAAATCTTTAAGTACATCGGTTTTCGCGTAATAATCATATTCTACCGTTACTAAAGGTGGTTCAGGTGATATTTCTTTCTCTGGCAGGTCAGTGCAAATTTGACCTACTGTAGTGGAATCAGTATGTGAGTAATCCATTGATATAAAATAGAATAGAATAGGTATAAAATAGAAAGCGCGCTTAATAGAATTTTGTGATGGTTTAAAATTTGAAAAAATATACCTTCAAACTGTAAATATTTTTTTTGATATATATAAATTTTACTTCCAACTTCAAATAATAAATAAGATGCCTACTATATCAGATTAGTAAATATATTATAATTGTTTGGCGAAGTGATCAGAAATTAGTACTTGGTGCTATTGATTGTAAATAAAGCAGCTTCATTTATAATAATTATATATTAATTACTTATCGGACAAATATTGTAATTTTATAATATATTAAAGAAATTACCAGATTCAAAATTAAACTATATTAAATTAAATTGTATTAAATGAAATTAAATTATATTAATCTATATCAAATAAAATTGAATTAATTTCTTTTAAATTAAATTAATTTAAATTAAATCATATTAAATTAAATTAAATTAAATTAAATTAAATTAA
>NW_024036449.1:0-2181 GCF_002237135.1 Teleopsis dalmanni
TATTATTAGTGAATCCAACACTTTAAATAAAGCTTTATATCATTTTTAGTCCTCTTTCCATATTAATGGTATTTTATTTTACATTGTGCATCTTGATTTAGATAGCCAAAGTTTCTGAGTTCTTAATTGAATATAGAAGTTCATTTGATTGCCAAAGATCTTTCATGGACTGTCATCACCACTGACTACCTATCAAAAGTTTGTTTTAGTATTATTGTGATAATTCCTTTATTAAATTTTTAATTTAATACAATATCATTATATGTATATTTTTGATATAATTTGGAGACAAAAGTTTAATAGATTAATTCAATCGACTTTTTAGCTAAAAGTAAGTTTATATAATTATTTTAGCTGTAATCAAATTCAGTTGTTTCATCAGTAGTTGAGGTATAGTTATAGGAACTATTGTTTATCTTATTTAGGCTCCATATGGTCACCGTAAAGTAGTCATACGGTCATCTTCAATTGTATAATATAACGTAGAAAATTTAGACTAGAAATCTTTTTCCGCTAATCTAAAAGACTTTTCTAAGAAATTCTTTTTGAGGTTGTGTCTTCATCAGTTATCTTCTTTATTGCTCACTAATGCCTATCGCTGGATCAAACTACAGTAGCTAATCAAAATTTAAGTTGAGCAAATGCGTTACTTTAGTACTAAATTGTACATTTAAGAATATGTCAGTAATTTTAAATATGTTCAACTATTGTGTGAATAATGGCCCTGAGGTGCCCAATATAGCATTACACAAGGACTGGAAGTGATTTAGACGAAGCGCTTCTTGGAGATGATTCATACTTATGTATCATTTAGTACCAAAGAAGTCCTCTAAAATATTCCTTAGTCTAATGGTTTTGTATCTGGAAAATTTGTTAACCATTCTGAGTCAGTCCACATACTTGGACTGCTTACTGATCGTGTGTTTGATCGTAGCTTGATCGTGTGTTGGGCATAAGTTTCAACGCTTGATTAGATATTAGAAACTGCACTAAGCTTGGATAATATGTTAGAATATTATTCATGAATGGATTGAAAGTTGATAATTGAGTAACATGTTATGATTGTACGATCTGAAAATATATTCGGCACTCTCTGGTTTTTGTACATTATCTCTATATTAATATAATACTACATAAGTGCGTTTATTTTATTGGTAATATTTGTACTCATAGTGTTGAGTCAAAAAACGTAGCGCTCACAATGTTGTAAAAACATTACAACAATTGCAATAACCGTAATTTTAGCAATTATAATGTTTTGTTAAATTTTAAATTTACAATTTGCTTAACTTTTTACAATGTTTTCGTAAAAAATAGTTTACTCCAAAAAATTTATTTATTTGGCAATTTCGAGCTGCAATAACAACAACAGCAGCGGCGGCATTAAATTTTGGTAGCAAAACTGGCTGTGGAGCGCCGGTGAATGCGAATGTGGAGTCCAGTGCGTATACGCCCAGTGGGGTCCGACATTGTTTAGACAGATTTTAATGAAAATTATGATTTTGTGGAGGTTCGTTTTAAATTATTTCAAATTAAATTTTGCTTTTTTATGTTTTCATTTTGTACATCGTTTTTTATGGATTTGTTGCTGTGCGAAATTTCAAAACTCAGTACTTAAAAATCAATTATTTCATTGTTATTGTTTTCCTTTATAATGTTTTGTTTTGATAATTAACAGTTTCGAGAACCGCCTTTATACACAAACAGTGGAGATTATTGAAGACTTTTCATATTCAATCCCTCATTATTTTGGCAATGGAGTTTATAGGTTTGTGCGTGAAATAGGCAAACAAATCAGTCTGCCTTTGTTATTCTTGCAGCTGAAATAATTTAATGAAGCAGTAAATATTAAACTTATATTTTTATATAAATATATAAACCTTTTTATACTCTACAGTATTTGTTTTGAAATATTTTAAATTAGTCGTTTTGTTTGTGATATTGGAGATGATGACTTCTGTCCATTTTATTATTTATCGAGAATTGAAAATGCAAATTTGGATTGATTGGCTATACAATGTGTGTCTCCAGATGATGTAGCTAAGACAAAATTACATTACAGTCCGTAGTGGGAGAAAAAAAGAGGCCACCAAAAAATAATGTGGAGATGAACATCAATAATAGAAATCTATGGAAAACTCTCTTCAGATATAATATATGATAGTATTTTAAATGAATCTT
>NW_024036450.1:0-2179 GCF_002237135.1 Teleopsis dalmanni
AAAGGCCTAATATTGTTATACATGTTATGTGGATTTGATCCACATATTTATCAATTTAAGTTTGTCTTACAAACCAATAGACAAAGCAACAAAAACGGCTTATAATGTTGTTTATTTTAAATGATAAATAATCTAAACTTAATGTTATCGTCAACCGGATGTTGTTTGAAAAGGACATTGTTGATCATTTAAGTATCCAAAAGGAAATTTCATTATTTCATTAAATACTTTTGTATAAATAAATTGTATTATTGATTATAAATACAAGGCACCGTATCTAATTACAATTATGAAAATAAGACAATACAAGGAAAAATTCCAAGTGCCGGGACTTCCGTCCTTGTATCCCACTTTGAACCTTTTTGCAAACAACAATAAAATGTAATAATACAATCCACTAAAAATAGCGATAACTGACAACATATTATTTTAACCTTGATAGAAAATTAGTTAAGTTAGTTGTAAGATAATTTTATATAAATAAAGAAACAACTTTCTAGAAAAGTTAGTAATTTTAAACTACTCAATCTGTGTGCATTTATTGTCGAGGGACATTAGGCATAACATACATTTATGCTTTCGTCAGCTGTGATCTGCCAGTGGACAACTTTTTAATTTTGAGTAAGCTACGTCATTCAGTTGGTGTTTGGTAGCCGTTCATAGCAGACAACCTCGTGAATTTTTTACGAAAAAGTGAAATTCGTGTGCTGATTAAGCATTACTGGCCAAAATTCACGAATTGGGATACGAACTACTATCCCATCCAGCATATTCTCCAGATTTAGCCCTCTGCGATTATTTTCTGTTTCCAAACCTAAACAAATGGCTGGGCGGTAAGAGATTTGAGTCGAATGAAAAAGTCATTACCGAAACAAACGCGTATTTTGAGATCTTTGAGACAACCTATTATTTGGAGGGAAAATAGAAAATTACAAAAACGCTGGACTAAATGTATCGAGTTAAAAGGTGATTATGTAAAAAAATAAAATGTTTTTTGCCTTTTTTGTTTTTTTGTTTTATTCAAAAAGTCACTGACTTATCATACCGCCCTCGTATATTAAATTTTCTGTTTTTCAACTTAAAAACCCACCTCTTCATTTAAAGAGTATGCGTTTAGCATGGTAAGTGTTTTTATAATAAAAAATATGTGAAGTATTATGTTGTTATTATGGGTACATATCATGTGATCCGGACCTAGCATTTATAACAAACCATTCCGTTTATATAAAACCATAATATTATTTAGCAATAATTCAAGATTTAACTATACTTCGAAAACTGACCATTGAATGACCTAGTTTCAAATTTACTCTTTGGCCAAATATATGCTTTTGTCAATCGTAGGTTATGAAATAAAAAATAAGAAAAAGCAAAATAATTTTGCAATGCATATAATTAGGTGTATTTGTGGATAGAAATAAAATCTTTTCTATAAAAAGATTTTCAAGTGACTTATTCCACTTATTCCGCAGTTTGGGGTTAACATTTATAACCCCAAACTGCGGTACAGTATATTACGATTGAACGTACTCCTGCGTAAAAAATTTTTGGTTTGTTTGCAAAAGCTATTAGAGGATTAGATAAATAGTTTACTCAAATAGTAAAGTAGGCATGATTAATGTAATGCACATCAATTAAGGATAGGGAGGATAAAATTGGCAAAATACCCCATCTTGTTTTACACCTTGAGTGCCTTTAAAGTAAGAAAACATATGATGACCCATAAGCAATTGCTAGTGTTCGAGTATAATTAGACAAACAATACCTTGCATAACAAACCTAGAGTAGCTAGTTTGAAAAAGTAGGCACTCCTATGAGCAGTTGAGCATGAGCTATACCATAAAAGTCAGGATCTTTTTTTTCAAGAAATTATTTAATTATGATTTCAATAACGAAATCAGTATGCCAACGCAAAAAAATATTAAATTATATGGCGAAAATGAAACACTAAAGAAACTAGGCAGGCTTTATTATAAAATCTAGGCAGGTAAAATCATTACCGGGAGCTTTATTAGATTGAGTATTTGAATCATGAATCTAGAAAAGAATTGACAAAAGATAAAACGCGGAATACATGAATACTTTTACTTGACCGACTTGATGTTTTGTTAATTTGCTGTAAAAGTTCATTAAAAAACCCACTTTCTGTGTAATATCAAAATGAAGCCATAAATCAGCT
>NW_024036451.1:0-2179 GCF_002237135.1 Teleopsis dalmanni
TACTGCACTATTAAGACTCTAAAAAATTTTGATAAATAATTTTTTTATTCATTTTTAAGATGTTTTTTTTTAACTGTAAGAAAATACTTTCAGCAAATAGTAAAAATATTTTTTATCCATAAGCGAGAAAAATGTTTTCTACATGTCTAGAATTTTCAGTACCCAAGTTCCCTCTACGTACTGAGTTTGACATATCTTCTTAAATATTTCAATATAAATTTACATATGTAAAGTTTTTTATTTGATGGAAAATTGTACGTTTTTAGACATTTCTCTTGTAGAAAATCTTTTTCAATAAAAATGTAATAAATTTACGTCTTAATTTTTATGCAGTTATAAAAGTTTTGCAATTTGTCAAGGTCTGATACTTATTCGAACACAGGACATGGAATAAATAAATATATTTCTCGGCACACATGTACAAATGTAATCTGTAATAATGCAAATAAATTCAGTAAAGTTACTTATCTTAATTGAAACTTGTATATTTCTTCTACTTCACTCAGATAATCAGGATGAGTTCTCATATTTCATTTTTTTCGAATAAAAATATTTTTCATCACAACAAGTTCGGTGGGAGAAATCATCTCTAGGATTACGTGTAATAAGATTAAGTGAAGATAATTTTTTATTGCAGGAAATACATAATGGATATGCTATAAATATATATATACTATATACATACGTAGCATGCTTTATAAGCATATGTTTATGTATGAAGAGTAACTGAAATAAACGTAAATGATTAATGCCTGAAATCTGCATGCAAAGTAAGTGGAAAAATCCTGTTGAATATTGAAGCGATAAATGAATCCGGATAATATTTCATTATTTATGGAAAGTTTTGAATTTATTGTACGTGATTGCAACATAAGTTTAGAAATGAATTCTTTATGGTAAATAAGTAAAGTTAATTATACTGCGAATATATATACATTAAATAAATTATGTACGTACGAGCATCTACAACTTATAGTGGCCTTATAGTAGAATTTATTCTTACTTAGGGAAGAAAAATTAATGAGAAACATTAACAAAGACGCATCCATTTATTTTGAGTAAGCAGAATATAGAATGTACAGGGTATTTGTTAGCCTGCGTTCAAGCTATTATATTAACTGCAATACAGGATATAGAAAAAGACCACAAAAAAAAAATTCCGAAAACCCTATATATTTCAAAAGGTATATCCGATAATCAGTTAATCTGAGATAATATTGTTTGGATTATAAACAACGTGGCACGCTGAAGAATAAAGGTAAAGAGATTCCTATCGACTTAGTCACTTGGAGAAGGAAACATCACAACATGTTCTATGCGACTGCCCAGCAAGACGTAGACTACCTTTGAAGCACAATCTTGGTCTCCAATCAAATTCATAAAATTAAATCCATTGCAATTACGAGACTTATAAATAGTCTAGAATTGTTTTAATTGGACTTTTAGACGCACAATAGATGTTTTAGTTTGGAGTGCATTTACAGGCAAAATGATTTAATAATAATAAAATAAAGTTGGAATTCTCACTTTAAGCTCATGACCACGCCACAGCAAAAGAACTTCGTATTTTTAGTAGATAAATCAAGATCTAATTTCAAAGGTATCGGTACTATCAATTACTAATAAGTAAGCTTAGAAACTTATGAACTTAAAGCTAAAATAAACCATGAATTAACTGATGAAAGCATGAAATATAAAAAAGCCTTAGTTAAAAATTTTTTTTTGTATGAGGCCACACTAAAGATGAATCGTTACAGCCGGTTTCAATAATTGCGTAAACAGAATTCCCTTGATTCTGTGGGTATATCTGTGTGTAAAACCACATACTATAAAAAAACTAAGAAATAAGTGGTATAAAATCTGATTTAATTACTTTTTTAATCGGGTTTAAATCCTCAAAAGAGAATAAACTGGGTAACACGATATAATAAATTCAAATTCTTTAAAGTCAAATAAAAAGTGTTGTTTTTAGATAGAGAAAATATAAATTTTATAAGTTGTGGTATACTGCTAGTTCGGTTTTAGTAATAATACCATGTGTTCTCGATATATGTATTAACATTTTCTTTTTCCAAGAATTAAATTTTTGTTGCGTTATATAAAAAAATATATATATATGTAAAAGTGTTTATATTAATACAAGCTATGTAATATCTTTTAATTTACGAGTGGTCGCAGA
>NW_024036452.1:0-2177 GCF_002237135.1 Teleopsis dalmanni
CAAATAAATTAACTACTCCTCGGCTAGAAAATTATTACGGTCTTTGAATGCAACATTGTTCCTACTCGATCTATTTATTATATGTAAGTATTTTATTATATAATTAATTTAACACAATATAGTACAATACTTAAGAGAGATTTGTGTCTCATATATAGACACTTGAAGGAAAACTTCATATTGAAATAATACAAATCATAAAGATTATATAAAAATAGTTAGGTTATAAAAATATAATCTTTCCACTTCATATGTTTCTTAATTAAAATTTATGATAAAATAATAATTTACATTCATTATTCATTTACTAATTTAAATAATAATAGAAACTATTTAAAACAATTTATTCAAATTACAATCAATTTTATATACATATATATATATGTACATATACGTGTATATATTACATGACTAATATGTTTATACGACGACTTCAATATAATAAAATTAAGCACATAACAACAGTAATTTGTAAATTAATACTTTAATAAACACAAATAAACACTATCTAATTTTTATTTGTTTAATATAAAGTAAACAATACATACAACTGATAAATAAAGTATAACAATAGATACAATAAGAAAATATATTTTATTTGAACAATGTATAACGTATAATATGTATATAAATCAATAATCATTATAGTGTATCTCATACTTATTTATATATACCAAACGTAAGCAATATATGGCGTTTAACAAAATAAAATACCATATATTATAATTAATTTAACAAAAATATTAAAATTTTATATAAAACACAAATATTACCATCGTAGCCTAACTGATTTGATATTTGTTGCCACTCTCTCGCTATATAAAATTTGTCCCGGAATAGATTATCATTGCGGTCATAAAATGCTGGCCGACTGCGAAATTCACGCACAAGGCTCAAGTCAAACTCTCCCATTTGAATGGGTCGACCGCGTTTCAATTTTAAGTTATCTATGTTAGAAGCCAGCGTGTATTTCTTAAACAAATAAAAAATTTAAATTGTCACATTAAATAATTTTATATATGAGTTTTTTAACAATGGTAGGCAAAATCCAGTGATAATACATGTATACACTTAAAATTTTCTTTCTATACATTGAAGTTTTATATTTTTTATTTTTTAACAACAAAAAAAATCACTTTTTTTCTTATAAACATTAATTAAAAACTGATGCTAAAAATATATTTAGTACTCAATTTTTTTTATATGACATTACGAACATTTTATTTATTTGGAATAAGCAATTATTTTTATTTACCGTAAAAAACTATTTATGCAAAAAACAAAAAAATTATTAAAATTATGAGACGGCAGACAACAACAAAACAAATGCCGCTCAAATAAATTTGCAAAATCTCAATTTTTTATTTCCCTGATTCTTTGTGCAAGAAACATAGTGTTGCCACCATTTATTATTTTTATTAAACAAAACACAAGTTGGATTTATTTACAATTAGTACATATTCAATTTCATTAGATACACGTCATTAATTCAAAATTTACTAATTTCACTAAAATTATTTAAATTATTTTACTTTGTGAGCTAGAGTATTTCTTTTAATTATAAATGTCGATATGACATTAAATTTATATGACTCTCTTCAAACGAATTAAAAACAAAAAAAAAAAAACTATTATATTAACTTTTTTTTTAAATGTCTAATTTATGTTAAAAAATTTGTTTTTAATTTAAATCGCTTATAAAAAATATTTGTATTCTAGTGAATGTAAAGAAATTTCTTGCCTGCCTAGCAACAAAAATTTAGACTTCATTTTGTAACTGTAGTTAAAAATATGACAAACAAAGTTGACTATACAAACATTATTTGAGAAGGGTTGCTTGCTCATTACGGAATAGTTCGTTCAAGTGATTCTGCATATTATTATCATATATTTTATATACATATGCATGAATGGGTGAGATACAAACTTGATTTAAAATTGTGTATACTGTAAACTGTCTTTTTATTTTATACTATTTGAACAAAACAATTTAGAAAATTTTTTGTTAAAATTATTTTTCAGAATGCTTTTTAATATATTTAACTAAATATACATTTATTTTAATTATGTCATGTATCACATTTCTGTAGGATGTATTTATTACAATAATTAAGTACTGCATTACTAATTAATATACTACCTATTATGTTAAAAATGTCTTCATAAATTTTTTTCAT
>NW_024036453.1:0-2177 GCF_002237135.1 Teleopsis dalmanni
TAAAATTTAATGAAATGGTACAATGTTGGAGAGAATTTTTTAAAAAACATATATATATATTAGAATATTTTGGTATATAAAACATGAGTAGCACGATTTTGCAAAATCAACAAAAATAGTTTGCATACCATAAAACAAAACACAAATCTTCTTTCGCAAACTGCATAACACATGCAAACGTTTGATGTATTTTTGAATATATATTTAAAAATACTAAGAAGTAGTACAATGTTACACAGTAATTTTTCAAATTATTTATATTTTTCTAATATCAATTGATGAAAAAGTTATTAAAATCGAGTACCAAATAAAAAGGTTAACAAAAACTACGTTTGAAGTATAATCATAAATCCCTTTAACTCTGTTAGAGGTATTTGTTAGTGTTATATTCTGAGTTTATAGGTAATATTTATATTTAATTAATTATAAAATTTAATGAAATGGTACAATGTTGGAGAGAATTTTTTAAAAAACATATATGTATATTAGAATATTTTGGTATATAAAACATGAGTAGCACGATTTTGCAAAATTAACAAAAATATTTTGCACACCATAAAACAAAACACAAATCTTCTTTCGCAAACTGCATAACGCATGCAATCATTTTATGTATACTTCAACATACATTTAAAAATACTAAGAAATACTACAATGTTGCACTGTAATTTTTCAAATTATTTATATTTTTCTAATATGAATTGATGAAAAAGTTATTAAAATCGAGTACCAAATAAAAAGGTTAACAAAAACTACATTTGAAGTATAATCATAAATCCCTTTAACTCTGTTAGAGGTATTTGTTAGTGTTATACTCTGAGTTTATAGGTAATATTTACATTTAATTAATCATAAAATTTGATGAAATGGTACAATGTCGTAGAGTATTTTTTGAAAAACATATATATATTAGAGTATTTTGGTGTATAAAACATGAGTAGCACGATTTTGCAAAATCAACAAAAATATTTTGCATACCATAAAACAAATCTTTCGCAAACTGTATAAATACATATATATTTATATATATATGTATATATGTGTATGAATCAACATATATTTTCATATATAAGATATAAAAAATAGGTAGTACGATTTTGCAAATTTAACAAAAATATTTTGCATACCATAAAACAAAAAACAAATCTTCTTTTGCAAACTGCATAACACATGCAATCGTTTGATGTATTTTTGAATATATATTTAAAAATACTAAGAAGTAGTACAATGTTACACAGTAATTTTTCAAATTATTTATATTTTTCTAATATCAATTGATGAAAAAGTTATTAAAATCGAGTACCAAATAAAAAAGTTAACAAAAACTACTTTTGAAGCATAATCATAAAATCCTTAAACTGTGTTAGAGGTATTTGTTACTGTAATATTTTAAATTAATATGTAATATTAATATATAATTAATTATAAAATTTGATGAAATGGTACAATGTTGGAGAGAATTTTTTAAAAAATATATACATATGTTAGAATATTTTGGTATATGAAACGTGAGTAGCACGATTTTGCAAAATCAACAAAAATATTTTGCATACCATAAAACAAAACACAAATCTTCTTTCGCAAACTGCATAAATATATATATATTTATGTATGTGTATATGTGTATGTATCAAAATATATTTTCGTAGATAAATTATGAAAAATGGGTAGTACGATATTGCAAATTTAACAAATATATTTTGCATACAAAAAACAAATCTTCTTTAGCAAACTGCATAACACATGCAATCATTTGATGTATACTTCAACATACATTTAAAAATAGTAAGAAGTAGTACAATGTTGCACGGTAATTTTTCAAATTACATATATTCTTCTAATATCAATTAATGAAAAGTTATTAAAATCGAGTACCAAATAAAAAAGTTAACAAAAACTACATTTGAAGCATAATCATAAATTCCTTAAACTCTGTTAGAGGTATTTGTTACTGTAATATTTTGAGTTAATATGTAATATTAATATTTAATTAATTATTAAATTTGATGAAATGGTACAATGTTGGAGAGAATTTTTTAAAAAACATATACATATATTAGAATATCTTGGTATATAAAACATGAGTAGCACGATTTTGCAAAATCAACAAAAATATTTTGCATACCATAAAACAAAACACAAATTTTCTTTCGCAAACTGCATAAATATATATATAT
>NW_024036454.1:0-2177 GCF_002237135.1 Teleopsis dalmanni
AATTTCTGCTTTCAAACGATCCAATAATGCCGTGTACTAGCTACTATTGATGGTTTTTCCCTTTTCGAGATAGTCAATGAAGATTATAATGATATAATCCCAAATTACTGAAGCCATAACCTTCCCAGCTGCATCCCAAAATACTGAAGCCATAACCTTCATAGCTGACCGTTGTGGCTTTGGACGCTTCAGACGTGGTTCACCGGTTCCCCGGCTGCAGTCCACTTAGATGCTGATCGTTTTGATTTCGGAGTGAAATGATGAATCCATGTTTCATTCATTGTCACACATCGATGCAAAAAATCTGATTTATTACGTGTAAACATGGCCAAACACTGCTCTGAATCATCAGCAGGTTGTTGTTTTTGATCGACTGTGAGTATGGGTGCGGACCTACTTTGAAAAGAGCTTTCTCATGATCAAATGTTCATGTATAATTGTAAACACACTGCCTTTTGATATCTTTACGGTCTCAGCTATCTCATGCAATTTCAATTTACGATCAGATATAACCAATTTCTGGACTTTTTTGATGTTTTCTGGAGTAACCACCTCGTTTGGACGACCAGAACGTTCACCATCATCGGTGTCTGTACTACCACGTTTGAATTCAGCAAACCAATAACAATGGAGTAGGGTTCTTTTCGATGGAGTAGAGTTCGGATAACACTTCTGAAGCCATTGCTGAGCTTGTACAGTATTTTCTTTTTTATCAAGAAGCAATGATAAATTAACACACGAAATGGTTTTGAATCCATTGTTTTGAAAATAACAAGAATTTCGAACACTGATACTTAATCTGTGAATTGTTACTCATTAAGAAAAAAATTTTTCACCTCTTCACCAAAAATGAAGTGGAAAAATAGACAATAAAATAATAATAATAAAAACAAAAAAGAATAAGTGATAGTTTTGTTCTCTTCTTCATAGTTTTAATAAAGCAAAAGAAAATTTGTATTTCCATTAAAGTGTATTTTCATGGAATTGAAAAATTAATACTTGCTTTAGTCACTTTCCTTCATTAACATTTCATAAGAAAATGGAAATTTCAAATTTAAAAAACCAAAGAAATATTTAATAAACAAAGATATCTTCTTCTTCCTTCTTCCTCAACGTTATTACGTTAATGAGCCGATGCATACGTTAGAGAAAAATTATATGTAAAAAATTAATATAATACTATATTTAAATCAAAGTCACGATCTAGTATTTCTTGATTTTTACTGGATACTATTTGAGGTGATTGTTTGTACATTTAGATTATTGTTCACCAGCCCCATTAACTCGTAGACTTCTATGGACGAAAGTCTAAAACTTGTTGAAGCTGGAAAAAAATGCTACGAAAATATATGGCTGTTTGTGAGGGATATCTAATATTGGGCCAGTCTTTTTATTTTGCTCACAAAGACAAAATGACAAAAACCGTATCTCTTGCGAAATAAATCTTTAGCCGAAGTCATTCAATTGAGCTCTCTTACCTTGTAAACGTCATGGGCTATGTCATTCTTCCATTGCAGACATGATCAACCCCTTTATTGCTTACTATAAAATCTACCACAAAAGGTTGATAAAATGGGCTTCTCTTGCGGTACGAGCCGCGGTACGAGCGAACCACACATGTTCGATATATATATGATATCTATATCTATATATATGATTGATCCCATCAAAAAATACATAAAGCATAGAGCGTTGAAATTATTTGTGAAAACTGACAGAGTTACCAACACTGCGTTATCAAATCTCAGAATAGTTACAGGTTTCTCGGGGAGGTATGCAGATCTGAGGTCAATTATTGCTTAATCTGATGAACTGTTAAACAATAACCCAGTCAAGGCGTAAAGAAGGGTCTTAAAAATACCTCGAGTTAAGAAAGAGTATAAGTGCTTAAGTGCAGTGGCTCAAATAGCTTCAACATATGATCATCGGAGTTTATTAAAAGTGCTTAATTGACTATAAGGCTTGCTTTAGTAGACTTCAATATAAAGAATTAAGAAGTAATTTTTTTTTATTATGAAAAATTTGATTAAAAATTGAATTTAATTCGATTTTAATTTCTTCGAATTTGCGAAAAAGTTCTCCATTTATGTTTTGAATAAAAAAAAATCCTTGGAACAGCGTACAACGCTACGTATAAGTAATTTCAATTCGAGTTGAGTACGTGGACGCTACACAAA
>NW_024036455.1:0-2175 GCF_002237135.1 Teleopsis dalmanni
CTAGATAATCCGACAAACGTTGTTTTGCCTTATAAATTATTTCTAGTTTCTAGATAAATTCTAGTGTAGACAAAAAGTAACTTACTTATTATAAGTGTGTAAGTATGTGGTATATGCATGAAATAGGCATGGAGCGCTATGAACGAAAAGGAAAATAAAAATAAACGCCAAACAATATTATTTTTAAGTTATTATAGTTCATTTATTAAATTATTAATTTAAAATCAATAAATTTGTATGATACCAAGTTCCCTGGCAACAACTGTTGTATCTTCAAATTTAAATTGTCTTGGATTGACTGTAAATAATAATAATGATAATTGGCCAGTAACATTAACCAACAACAGTCGAAGATAAAAGCACTCAGTGTGTCTTGGATTAACTATAAATAAGCGTTCGATTTAAATAAATTGAGACATGCATAAACTGGTGAAACTTGCTTGCGGGGCATCCATTTTTTTTTGAGCCCATGTGAAATAGCGTGGTACTTGTGAATAGAGTAATGTTCTTGCAAAGGCACCAAAATCATCCGTACTATTACACAATTAAAAAAATGCAATGAGTGTAGATTTAGGTGGATTTGTACCACGATCAATCACTGTCTCGTTCGTGAAAAAAATACGCTGACCGTTTTCAAGATGAACGGCTACCTGAACAGCTGCTGGATCCCGTTCATGAATTAGAAAACCGAAGATACGCCAAGCAGCTTCATTGGAGCTGATGTACCGACCAATTTGGTAGAGCGTAATTTCACCGTTTTTGTTCATTGGAGGAGCATTTATATTAGTATTTTCTACTCTAAACACAGCCATATCACTGCCTTTATGGACATACTTATATATTTGATGCTCTTCACAGAACTGCAAAACTCAACATTAATAATGAGCATTGTATGTTTAGCTTAGCAGAGGCGAATACGGCACCACCCGCCATTGTCCCCCATTATCGGGATTTCTTCGACGATATATTGGATATCCGTCGGTATTTGTTATAGTATCATTAGTGAAAGCTTTAGATTTCAATTTTTAGTACATTTTCCATCTGCCATGCAAGGCGAAGACGAAGAACGAAGTGTATGTAAATGCTCGATGTACTTGTTGGCGTAGTTACATAAAATATTAAGAAAAAAATTTTTCTTTTTCAAAAATATAAACAAAATTTATGTCAAAAATAAAAAAATTTTTTGTTAAAGCAATAAGGATATTTTTGCTAGGTTGGGACTCCCTAATCACTTTAGCGGTATGAAAAATAGATAGTAGCCGATTCTCAGACCTACTGAATACGCATATAAAATTTGGTAAAAATCGGTAAAGCTGTTTCGGAGGAGTACGGTAACTAACATTGTGACATGGAAATTTTATATATAAGACCGCAAACAGACATCGTTTGGCCTTGTGACTTATTGATGGTCTTTGCAAATGCCAATCTAATAGAAAATTGAACGTGTTTGAATTAAATTGGCTTGTCTGTGAGAATCATTGGAATTCGTGGCAATAAAACTTTTTCGTTTCGGACCTTGCGATTCAAAATGGTGGCTTCGATAATGTTTTTCATCAATTTTTTAATTACCAATCGCGTACTATTGCATAGCCGTGGTGGGTTCAAATTCCGAAGTAAAATAATCGGTGATCCAACTTTCAGTCGTAAAATGTGTGGTGGGATGCCTGGCAAATCCAGTGAGTTTAAAAATTCTGCTGGATAGTTTACAACTTCGTTGGTATCACAAACTGTATCGATCGATTTGTATGATATTAAGTCGCCTGGCAATGTCTGCTTTATCTTGAAGTTCGACACACTATTCAACGAGTCTTTTTTGCCTGGATCTAATGCTCTTACGTCGGACTGAGTATACAGCGTTACATCTAGTTCGCTATCAGGCCTCAACTACACCACGCAATATGTATTGTATGTGTACATCTGGAAATACGCGGTCAATGAGAGCATTTTGGGAATCAACGATAGTACAGAAATTAGGGGCAGTTTTATGAATTCAGTATTTTCATAGACAACAACTTTTCATATCATAGCAAGTTTTCTTTTTCAAAAATATAAAAAAATTTATGTCAAAAAAATAAAAAAATTTTTGTTAAAACAATAAAGATATTTTTGCTGGATAGGGACACCCTAATCACTTTAGCGGTATGAAAAATAGATAGTAGCCGATTCTCAGACCTA
>NW_024036456.1:0-2175 GCF_002237135.1 Teleopsis dalmanni
AATGGGAATGCCACTACTCAGGGGAACACGAAATACTACCATTTATAGAACGGATCGAGGAACTGGCGGATATGTACGGAATACATAGGGACTTATTACCGAAACTAATGCCTGAAGTACTAAAAGACAAGGCACTGATCTGGTTCAGGAATAACAACAAGCGATGGACCGAGTGGCCATCATTCAAAGCAGATATATTAGCATTCTTCTTGCCCCCAAGATACTTCGAACAATTAGAGGACAAAATAGGAGCCCGCCTGCAACAACCCAGGGAACTGTTCAGAGATTATGTATTGGCACTGCAGAACATCATGCAATATTCAACATACAGTGAAGAGATAAAATTAGAGAGGATCTACCGGAACAGCCGTACCGAGTATCAATGGTACATCCGTAGGAAAGACTTCCAGTCATTATCCGAGCTGTTAACATTAGCTGGGGACCTGGAGGCACTGACCGCTACAGACCGTCAAGTAAGAAATACGCTACCGGCTAAGGAGATCAAAGCAAGAGTGATTGATGCATCTGAAGACAAGATCAAAGATGTCAGGACAGCTTGTCGTCGTTGCGGGCAACAAGGACACTTGAGGTGGAATTGTAGTTTTACAAGCATCTTATTTTGCTGGGAATGCGGGAAGAGAGGAAAACGTACAATTGATTGCTGCAGGAACCAGGGAAACGAGATCAGGGTCCATCGACAGAACGGGGCGATGAGACCTCAAGACAACACCCCGTCCCACCAGTAAGATGCATGAAGCTCAGTGAATCACGTCTGTCGGCCCAAGTAACTAATAATCAACAAGAACAACTAACGCCGTCACAGCTAGAGAAAGTTGGTTCTCTTCGTCTGATTAGAAAAGTAAATAGATAATTGAATCAAAACAAAAAATGTTGTTTTTTAACTCAGGAGCATCCAGATCGAAAAATCGGAAACAAGTGAAAGACCGAAGTAAATTTTAACAGGATTGCGATCAAAATAACATAAAATTACCAAGTCAAGACATACACCGTCAGCAAAACACAGAGTCTAACACAGAATTACCGAGTCAAGAAATACACCGTCAGCAAAACACAGAGTCTAACACAGAATTACCGAGTCAAGAAATACACCGTCAGCAAAACACAGAATCTAACACAGAATTACCGAGTCAAGAAATACACCGTCAGCAAAACACAGAGTCTAACACAGAATTACCGAGTCAAGAAATACACCGTCAGCAAAACACAGAGTCTAACACAGAATTACCAAGTCAAGAAACACCAGGTCAACGGAACACGGAACCTAACACAGAATTACAAAGTCAGGAGACACAACTTAACAAACAGTTGCAAACTCAAGTCCAAGAAATACACCGCCAACGATCTACAAGGGAGTTTCTAGCACAAAGCCAAGAAATACAACGACAGCAAAACTCAGAACCTGACAGACAGTTACAAATTCCAAGCCAAGAATGTCGAGCACAAGTTTCAATTAATCGCGTTAGTCAACAGGAACAACTGCCACCTCAGGAGAACTTTAACGTAGATCAACCGAAGGCAAAAGGAACCAAGTCACCAACGCTAGTAAGACAATGTTTCGTCGAGACTGAGATTCCAAATAGTAGTCAAAATCGCCAGCAACAATTAAGACGTTTAGGTATACTTAAGCAAAAAGATGACAATCATAACATCATAGCCCAAGACAAGTTCTTTAAAATTTTCAAAAATCCAAGGAAACGAACAAGGAATCATTCTACGAGGTAATCAGAGTCCTTCAATTCGATGGAAAAACCGAGGGAAGTGTAACATAAAATTTACACTCATAAATTTTATGACACAATAATAAAAAAAATATAGACAAAATAAAAAAAAAATAAGAAAAAAAAAACACACAACAAAACCACTAATAAAACTTGTAAACACCGCACCGTTGCAATTGCAAGAACAAACATACTGTTTGCTTCGCACATCGCAGGTATAAAAGGCGAAGCAAAAGCAGTAGACTGGGAGTCAGCGAAGCTTCGAGCTAGTAAAGACATCATTCTAAACTTGCAAGCTGATACATAGGTGAACGGAAATACACATTTCAGTTCGCATTGTTTTTTTTAAAAATATAATAGAAATAAACATTTCTATTATATAATTACTTGTAAACCAAATCGGTGAATAGAAATATACATTTCAGTTCACATTGTT
>NW_024036457.1:0-2174 GCF_002237135.1 Teleopsis dalmanni
AAAGTATTAGAAAATCAATTAAAGTTAGTAGTCAGCTCGAAAAAACAATTTTTGCGTAGTTTGGATAATTTTATTTTTATTGTTTAAGCAATTAACTAATCCTTAACAATAGTAAGTAGACTAGTAAGTTTTTAAATAATTCTGAATCTCTTGATTTACTTTAAAAAAGTTATTCAATTTCAAAAGAGTTAAAACAAAGTATTAAGTGTCGTTCTGTTACATATGTATCAAATATGAATTTTTAATAAGTGAACGATGTTACTAAGAAAAATGTTCTTATTGTGATTAAATAAGAAAATTACTATGTTTTTATATTTGCTGCTTGTGCCTTCGACCTTTCAAGATGGCCGTCTTTCGTAACTGTGCCTTTTGCTTAATTGCTTGCACCAAGATTTTTATGTACATATTTAATTTGATTTTATAAAATTTTTATATATGCAGAACCAAACATCAGAACTAGATTAAAAATACGTAAATAGTGTAATTATATGCCAATTGTTAATGTGCAATGTTACCAATTATTATTAATATCATTTGATTTTATGTGTACATATGTGGGTACATATTCACACATCAATATAGGCGTACATACATACATATGTCATTTGTTCAACTATGATGACACATCTTTATAATCAAACGACTTCACTGTCATCGATTTTTCGCATTTCTAAAACTTGATGTTTTTATTTTTATTTACGTACGTCAAGCATGTTTTTGACTTGACTTAAGCTTTAAATATGTTTTTTGTGTTCAGATTTAAATTCTGATATTTAAGAAGTTTGAATCAGTTGTTTCTGCGAATAATACTCTTAGAATTCAGCATTCACATATGTAAATAAATACTGGTTATACGAAAATTTTTAATTTATTTTACTGTTCCGTGTACAAAGCAGTGAATGATAGATTTTTTAAATATTTTTAAAATGCAATTCTTAGCTTAACATTTTATATTTCTATATTAATCATTAGTACTATTAAATTTGAATTTTATAGCTAATTTATTTTAATGAATGCATTATATTAAAAGATAAGACACCTTCATATGTACTGATTTATAATAATAATTTAGGCTGTTAAAAAATTATGATTTTATTTATATTTAAGAAATTTCAATTCTTAAGTTCCATATCCGCATACTGGTTAACCAAGCAAAAACAAAGCTGCAAAACATATTTTAAATCAATAAACCTTTTTTTATTACTGCCTGTGATACCCAAAATTTATAAAGTTATTTAAATAATTTTTTTGTTTTTTATTAGGGTTTAATTCTGAAATTGCAAACGTATTATGTTACTTTGACAAAATTCAATAAATTTAAAATTTAATTCATTTGATTGGAGACTTAACAATTCTGATTTTAAAAATCTTTTCGAAAGGTTAAGTTAATCACTAGCAGTGCGATGGATTTGTATTTAAAACTGCAAAGTATTCTCATTTTTAATATATTGAGAAATTTTATATAACTCAACATCATATATGATGCTATTCTTAAAATTTTTGAGTCTATATAATACAGATTCTAACTAGAATTTTGTAAAATCGCTAGCTATATGCTAGAAATAAGAATATTTACCTCTAATTGAGTCTTTGATATCAAAGAATATCTACAAAGTATTCTCATTTTTATTAGATTAATAAATTTCATATAGCCCAACGTCATATATGATGCTATTCGTAAAATTTTTGAGTCCATATAATACAGATTCTAATATTAATTTTGCAAAATCGCTGCTAAATTACTTTATGCTAGAAATAAGGATATTTATCTCTAATTGAGTCTTTGATATCAATAAATATCAAATTATTTTAAGTTTTGTCATTTCATATTAAACAAATATTTAAATAGGATTTCTAACAAACAGGTGAAACGGCTTAATTTATAACAAATTTCATAAAATTTTTATTTTTTTAGCAATCGGTTTTTTTACCTCTTTATAAAGTAGAAGAGGTAAAAGCAATTTCCAAAATTAAACTTTTTAGAGTTCAAATGAATGTAGAAATCGTCAAAATTAAAAAAAAATTGCTGAGAAATATTTATTTCATATAATAATATAGTTTATATATTCATATAGTTTATATCAGGGGTTTTCTACTTTGCTTAGCCATGGAGGAGCTTTGAAATTAAATATTCCACACGATGCACTTAGTAATCAATCATCCATAAGTTTCGT
>NW_024036458.1:0-2173 GCF_002237135.1 Teleopsis dalmanni
TGTTGTTATACAATTAAAAATGTGACAATCGATGATCACCTATATAGAGGTCATATTATATAAGGTCTGTTTCATGAGGTGCTTGTAGGAACTTTGAGTAACACTGTGTATACACAAGTGCGTTCCACCAGGAAGTTTTCGGGTCAATGAGAGCATCTGAGAGAGACTTTACTCGTACATTTAATTTCAGGTAAAATTTGTGTGATGTGTGAATCAGCTATTTGAATTTAAATTTTTGTATTGTTTATTTGCCCGGCATTGGTGTTCTCACCAGACTTTACACAAAGCTGTTCCATGAAAATCTCTTATTGTGTACTTTATTTGTGTTTTACTTAAGTTTTACTACGACTATCTCGTGGAGTAGAGCTACAGGCATTTATAGTTACGCCTAATTTCAAGTTGTTGTTCTCAATGTGAATTAAAAAATTTGGAATAAGATAACGAGGGAAATGTTTATATAGGCATATTCACTCAAAAATAAATATGTTTCAAATTGAGGCACAAAAAAAAAACGTATCAAAATAGTTGTTTAAGTACCAAATTCACATTTGACTCTATTTATAATCTGTCTTTTGGGCATGACCAAAAAGAGTTCAAAATTACCATGATTATTCGGTTGATAATAGCAGTGCATATAGCAAAAAGAACTGAATCACATAGATGTCCAAAGGTACATCTTTAATTTAATTTAATTTTTTAATACCTGTATTGTGACAAGTGGAGTCAAAATCTGAAAAATATTTATTAATTTGCAGTGGTAATTAGTGCTAAAACGAACAAGAGTGGTTTGTGTATTTAATATTGAAATATAAATTTTGAAGTGATTACAGTAAGTAATATCATAATATGTTAGAAAAAGCTTGTACAATGACAATTAGTTACAGAATGTTTATATTACGAGCTTTGGTGGTGGAAGTCGTCTTTGAGTAAAACCAATCACCAAAGCTTATTTTCTCATTTCTAAACACAAGAACAACCAAAGTTCGACTTTCATTAAAATTAGTATTATTTAATCAATAAAGCATTATTGATCAGTTTTAGTACAAAAATTCCTCATTAGTTTTATATGTTTTGTATAAATTATAAGTGAAAGAGGATTCTTATTGCTGTACATTTGTTATGTTAATTGCGGTAGTGTAAACGTTGTGTCAATTTAATTTAATTGTGTTGTAAAATAGTATCAATTAAACGTCTGTGAATTAAATAAAAAAAGATATAAAAAAAATTACAATTAATATATTAATAAGATTTCTTTTATATTTATTATAATAAACAAATAAATTATAAGCAATAACACTATTAAAATTTGAATGCGTTATAAAGTTTTACACAATGTACACTCTGTCTTTTCGAGTATACACTATTTATTGTTATTTCGCGTACATGTGCCATCCCTTTCTAGCGCATAAGTACATGTCAAAGTAAACGCCAAACTTATTTACTATACTATTTATACAAAAAACAAGTTAGCAGGCAGGAACAAAGGAAATACCTGAAAGTTTTTTAATAAAAATGTATACATAATAAAGAAAAACGTGCCACAAATAATTTTTACTTATTAACAACGTAATCGGTAGTGTGAGAAAGAAGTTTCTTAAATTATTTTACATCGTTTTTAAACGTTTTTAAGTGTGTGTATACAAAAAAAATTTGCGCATTCAGTGAAGATGGCATCTGAAATTGAAATTGTGAATATAGGAAATTTGGAGAAAATACAAAATTTTCTAAATGATTCCGCTTACAAAGAAATACTTGAGAATAGTGAAAATTTCAATACTCGCCTCTGTATTGAACGACGTTTACGTATGCCTTTCTTGGATACCCAAACGGGTGTAGCACAAACACATTGTGAGCTCTTCATGAAGAAGAGACAACGTATGCCCGGTTTTCGCGATGGCCAAATCTACACTTATCCCTCAGCACGTTGGCGTAAACCGAAGAGACAATATTTACTCAATCATCATCATAGTTATCGAGCGTATCAATATCGTGAACCACACCACTATCATCATCATACTAACTCCTCGGCTGCAAGGGACCATCACCAATCGGAAAGTGCAGGTAAGTTGTGTGAAAATGAAATATATTGTTTTTTTTTTTTAATTTCTACAAAAATTAAATTCAAATTGATTTTTATATATAGAGAATTTGCTGAGTCAGCTACATTTAGCCG
>NW_024036459.1:0-2168 GCF_002237135.1 Teleopsis dalmanni
TATTGCAGATATTGTAATGGAGGAACTACTAGACCAATGCATGGAAAGAATGGAAATAAAACCGAGGCTTTTAACTAAATATGTAGACGACCTTTTTGGGATTGTAAGAATAGATAGCATCAATGATACTTTAAAAATTTTCAATGACTTTCACAAAAGTATCAAATTCACCATAGAAGAAGAAAAACATAACCAATTACCATATTTGGACATTCATTTATTACGATATAATAATCGTATAATGACAAAATGGTATCAAAAACCAACAGCCTCTGGACGAATTATAAACTTCAATTCAAAACACCCCCACCATGTAATAAGTAACACAGCCAAAAATATGGCTATAAGAGCATTAGAGTTAAGTGACACAATTTTCCACAAGGAGGTAAAAAATAATATCAAAATGGTTTTAAACAAAAATGATTTCCCCAACCCAGTAATACATAAAATTTTAAAAGAAAAAAGAAATCAAAAAGTAAACCAAAATACTCAAATTTATAAAAGTATGGTATATGTACCAAAACTCTCCAACCAAATTACAACTTCAACAATATATGACAAAGAAAAATATAAAATTACATATAAGACACATAACACGATGAAGACGCTGTTTTCGAACACCAAATCTAAAATAGATACTTTGGATAGACACAATGTGATTTATCAAATTAAATGTAAAGGTGATGGATCCAACATATGCAACCAAGTATATGTTGGCACAACAAAAAACAAGTTAAAGACGCGTATAGCCGGACATAAACACAGTGTCAAATATAAAAATAATATTGACTCAAAAACGGCACTGGCATCACACTGCATTACATCAAAACATGAGCCAGACCTTGATAACATAAAGGTGTTACACCAAGAAAATCATCAACAAAAACGGTTTTTCTTAGAGATGTTATACATCCTTCAAACTCCAAGTGACACCAGACTAAATTTCAAAAGTGACATACAACACTGTGCTCAGGTGTATAAAAACACATTCGACAAATCCGGAAGAGGATAAATATATTTTTCGTATATATATATGTTATTTTTATGATTCTTATAGTCAAAGTATTGTATATTTTCTAAATACATATGTATGTTTCATGTTTCAATGTAAATGTAATTTATTATTGTTTCTATGTAATGTATACCTTAACATTAATTACAATGTATTTATATGTATAGTTCCCCGATGATGACTATAGTTATAGTCGAAATATTGGAAAATAAAAAAAATCTTATAAAACTAAATAATAAAAAATATCATTATTTAATAACTGACCAATTAGCCCGTGAATTAATTATTTTTATGAATTAAATTTTTAAATATATTTAAAATAAAAAAAAAATAATAACAATAAATATAGAATAAGAATGAGTTTATTCACAAAAAAAAAATATTTAATTATAAATAATACATTAGATTTAAGACAACATTGTAAATGATATTGTTAAGTATAAATATATATATTTCTAAAATTAAATAATAATATGTAATTTTTATTCAAATAAACTCATTCTTAAAAAGAAGAGAGGTGTAGCGTACATGCATATAAGATATACTTTGTTATGAACAGCGACATGGAATGTGCTTAACTAGCATATTTCTGTCGCTTATCGCCCAAGCAACAATATCGCTTGCGCAACAAAGATATGTTATTGTATACTTACCAATGCATGCAGGCTACTCCGTATATAACAATATTATGTTTACGTATGCATATGTGCGCTTGTGCACAATGCTTCTTAAGGTAGTGTTAAGACTTTAATTTTTAGTTATTAAATAAAGAGCTAAAGAGCTAAAACCGTCTTTTACTTTACGGAACGTTACAAAGTATATATCTTTAAGGTAGCTCTTCAGTAGTAAATAAAAATCGACCGGCAATAATCTTGATAGTTTATAGTGCAATCCTTCGTGCCAGACGCTGTCGAATGCTTTAGCTACGTCTAATAACACACCCATAGTGATCTTAGAATCTATATTCATTGATTTGGCAATAGGGTGTTTTCTTGTATTATTGGTTCCAGTCGGGAGAAAAGAAGATTTTCAAATAGTTTGGATAAGATGGGTAATAAGCTGATCGGTCTGTAAGAGTTGACAATTGAAGCATTTTTGTTTAGTTTAGGTATTGCTACAACCTTCGCCACTTTCCAAACAGAAGGAAAATCTTATT
>NW_024036460.1:0-2164 GCF_002237135.1 Teleopsis dalmanni
TATTTATCTTAAAAAAATTCCAGAGATTTTTCAATTTTCAACAAAAAAAATTTATTAAATATTGAAGTTTCTATGGTAGAAGAAACAAATAAATATGAATGTTATATATCTCTATATGAATGTTATATATTCATGAATGTTATATACCTCTACATATACTTATATATAATTAAATATATAAAAGTTGAGGCAGGAGAACTTAAAGAAATATTGAAAACATTACTAAAAAAGTCCTATTTCGTAATATTTTGTATTGAAGACAAATTTGAAGGTTATCACATGATTACTATGGGTATAGATAATAATCATATTTATCTTACTAGTGCTTTGAAATATGATATGGTTTGTTAGGAAAATAAATTTGCTGGTCTTGATAAAAATGGAAGACCTTTAGAAACTTCATATCTTTGTTGACAAAAAACTAATACAAGTCATTACTGAGATCCTATTTTGATATTATCTAAATATATATAATACAAAGGCGCCAAATCTGGTCAATATAATGTCTGTGATATACGAAAACTTATCAAAAGATCTCACGTTATCTTAGTTGCTGGTTTTACGTTGGATTGTAAAGTTGAAGAGAAGAGAAGAGAAGAGAAGAGAAGAGAAGAGAAGAGAAGCGAAGAGAAGCGAAGAGAAGCGAAGAGAAGAGAAGAGAAGAGAAGAGAAGAGAAGAGAAGAGAAGAGAAGAGAAGAGAAGAGAAGAGAAGAGAAGAGAAGAGAAGAGAAGAGAAGAGAGGAGAAGAGAAGAGAAGAGAAGAGAAGAGAAGAGAAGAGAAGAGAGAAAAGAAAAGAAGAGAAGAGAAGAGAAGAGAAGAGAAGAGAAGAGAAGAGAAGAGAAGAGAAGAGAAGAGAAGAGAAGAGAAGAGAAGAGAAGAGAAGAAAAAAGAAAAGAAGGATTCAAGAATAGGAAAGATAGGCTCTATACTGTCTTTCGTTATAGAAATCGAACTTGAAGAAACACTCTAATCCGACTAAGGAACAAAAAAAATGTTTTAGGTCACAGTGTACTACCCCTTTTACCAATAATAATAATAATATCGGTACTTATAGAATACCCATGTAGATAGCTTTTTTATTGCTTTCTAATTATTATATTTAATTTAAAAAATAGTACCTGTATTTTATTAATTTTATCGTTACAAGCAACAGATTTTTCGAATTTCTCAATTATTATATATGTATTTCTACTGCCTAATTTTTTATGTCAATATTGATTAACAATTAAAATTTCATTTAATTGCATGTTTAAAAATTTTTCACAAATATTTACTTGAAATCAATCTAATATCTGTTTTTTCTTTCGAAATTTGTTAATTTTAGCGTTCTTTAATAAATCTTTATCACATTTCAATAATAAATTTCACACATTATTAGGCATTATATTAATAATTAAATATTTATATTATTCACTGGAAAAAGCCAGTTAATTTTAAGCACGTGTATAGTAAATTTGATAAGATTTAATATATTTATATTCTACAAACAAAAGTTTTATTGTTATATTATAAGTAGTTGATTATGATAGGTAGCATTTAATATACATATATTAACAATAATTATTCTAATCATTTTAATTATTACGGGTCATAGTCATTAAGAAATACAAACAGTACATTGAAACAATGGAGACACGGATTAATAATCCACTTCAAATCAGCATAACAGTAGTGCCGAATTGAATGTGTAATGGAATATCAGATTGCGCTAATCTTAAGTGGATAGCACTAGACTTTACTGTTTGAAAACAGACAATCAAAATCGGTTTTTTTTAAATTGACGTTCATTCATGATTAGTCAATTAAATCAATTACGATTGCCACCACTAGAGCATATATGACTTTTTGATTATGGGTATGTTTGTTGTGTAGATGATAACCAATTTTGTGATTATAAAAATCATAGCAATATTAACTCTAATTAAACGATTGTTTTCCTCATTTTAAGCATTTTGATCTATAATCCTTATAAGTCACACTACAAATTCTTTATTGCAATCCATGATATATCAGACTACGTTCAAACCAGAACTAATTTTTTTCCAATAAAAATAATACAATGACTATAAGTAGCCGACACTCATCTATCTTAAAGACTTTTACCATGTACACGAAATGTATATGTAGGGTAAATAAATACAATAGCAATAGGACAATCTTTA
>NW_024036461.1:0-2162 GCF_002237135.1 Teleopsis dalmanni
TTAAGACGGTTATCCGTCCACTAGCGCTGCTTGTTCTTCAATATATAGTTTACTAACACTATGTCTAGTAACTAGCACTATGTTTGCTTTAATAGGCGTTATAAGCTTAAAATGCTTATTAAAAAAATAATTTTATATATAATGAAAAAATTAACAAATTAGAACTGTTGGAATAGAATTCTTTTTTTATAACAAAAAGGCGAAAAAACTTATATACATTTACATTAATAATTTTACTTTATTCACTTTCCATCTAAATTTATTGTGTACATTTAAAAATACATTTAGTAATATAAATTATATTTAACTATTTATTATTAAATAAAAATATATTGCAAATTGCTGAGCATGGAATTTCTAGGAAATTAGGAAAAGATTCGGTTTCATATTATATTATATATTAATATTTATTTATCTTATTCGGATATTGTGTATAAATACGAACATTTTTATTATTATCTTATAAACTGTAGTTCCTTTAGAAGGTTCCCGATATATAATAAATATTTCTTTAATATAACGTATATATAATGTTTACATATAGACTAAATATAACAAAAATTTTAAATGAAAAGGGGAGGATTCATAGTTTTGACTAATAGTGAAATAGAGTATGAAACTTTTTGTAATTTAGATTAGTTTTTAGTAACAACAATTTTGTACACCAATATTTTAACAATTTTTTTCCATTACTACTATTTAGTAATTTTAATAATATAAATATTATTGTAATAATATGTTATATTATTAATTATAATTATATTATTGTATTTAATTTTTTTTTTTATATAATAACTAATAATATATTACTATTATTATCATGTTGGCTGAATACACATATATAAACTTTATTTTCGTATTTACTTATTTACCGAAATGTCTTTAAAGACGAGGTCTACGGAAGTCTCAAAATATATAATGATTTACAAGTTTTTATTTTATTTAGTATATTATTACGTGTTAAAATATTCACTACGTATTTTAGATGTAAAAATAATTGTTTTAATTGTTTATAATAACTATACTTTACTATTATGAGTAAAATAAAAAATAGAAGACTATATTGACTTGCGATAAATTACAATAAAATACTATATAATTAAGTTTTATATGATAAAAAAAATTCTTTATACACTTTCAGTATAAAATATTCTAAAATAATCTTAAGATTCCGTACTATCAAGATGTTATCTCTTTAAATTGTTAATATTTTTTTTTTTTACTAAAATCTGAGAAGTCATTCGATAACAATGCGAACTCATTCAATAAAAAATATGTTATTTTATTTAGAATATTTCCATACTGATTGTGTATATTATTGTCTACTACGATTGTATAAATGAATTATTAAATCAAAAATTGTTTTTAACAATATACAAGCTCGCCCATTGAAGTATTCTATTTCGTTATCGCTTCAGAAGCTCTTATTTCCAAACAAAAGTTACTTATAGCATTTCTGTAGACCTCGTCGAGTCAATTGTCACTTTACACATACACATATATTTTTTTTTATAATTTACAACTATTTAGTTTTTTGTTTTATATATTTACTTAGTCCATCTAATGCAATTCCATGTAAATAAGACTTAATTATATACTTAATTAGCTTAATTATAAGTGTTTTTGAACTTACACAACTAAAAATTATTATATATTATTTAATAAATACATAAATTGATATATTTATTCAAGTGTTACATGTTAAACATATATATTGTATATATATAGTTACATATATATAGCAATTATAATTAAATATTGCAAATAAAATAATTAAATGCAAGTATTGGTGTTAAGTAGCATTTTAAAGAAACAAATTGAAGCGATTGGCTGTAGTTATGGTTTTTTTCGGGAAGAATACTTTAAGACATTTCTATCAAAATAAAAAATTAATTAATTTTAATATAAGAACTTTCAACTAAAAAAATATTACTACATTTTTTAATTATACTGTATTTATATTTAAAATTGATTGTTAAATTAGCATTTCCTTTTCACTGTATTATTAAATTATACGGTTGTATATGGTAGGAACTAAGGGATTAATATTAAACTAAAAACTATCTTTTCTGCATTTTATCTTATCATAAAGTTAAAGGAAATTATATAGAAAAAAATTAATTCACTATAATGAAATAATATCAAGTAATGACCACGCTATA
>NW_024036462.1:0-2159 GCF_002237135.1 Teleopsis dalmanni
CCAAAAATGAGCGCGATCTGTCAGACAGTTCGTTTACGGCAGCTGTTGAAACCAGTTCACCTCAGTAGTGCGTTGCGAAAAAAACAATGGAAAAAAATATTGGACAAAGAGTTTGCATCAAATTTTGTGTTTCGAACGAAATTTCGTGTGCAGAATCGTTGCGAATGCTACAAAAGGCTTATGGGGAATCAGTTTTATCGAAAACTCAAGTTTATGAGTGGTACAAAGCCTTTCAGGACGGTCGTACGACCGTCGAAGACATTTCGCAACGCACTACTGAGGGGAACTGGTTTCAACAGCTGCCGTAAACGAACTGTCTGACAGATCGCGCTCATTTTTGGCATAGTAATTAAGGACAGTGCTGCCAAACTACATAAACTTAAAATATCGAAAAATATACAGCGCGCGAATTTTAAATGAGAATTTCCGAAAACTTTTCAGTCTTAATGTAGACAAAGTGCTAAAGTACTGGAGGGCAGCAGCTGCCACTTCAGCTTCAGCTTCAGCTACGAAAATGTCATTGCCTGCAAATTTAACCACGGAAAATGTGGTGCCGTGCGCACGTGAATGTCACAAAAAATTTCATTTAGTGCATTATGTGGCATTTTGTGGTATATTAAACATGCAATATAAGTTAAATTATCCCATTTAACATTAAAATTAAATTTGAATTTTATGTATTAGAGAAAATGCACGAAAACAGTGTATATATTCTGTAACAGCTGCTGACTTCTAAAGCTGATGATTTATTCAAACTGAAAGTACTGGCTATAAAACCACTGAAGATGCTCTAAAATTTTAAGTCACTTAAACCAACAATATCGAAGTAGTTTAGTGATGAAAACTTTTTAATGTTCTTGTATACAATTAAACATTTTTTAAAAGAAAAATTATTACTATTATTATTATCCATTGTCGTCGCAATGGAAGTATTAGTTCAAAAATTACTATTTAAAAAAAAAACAGTTCTTTGAGTTATCGTTTGTCAGGTAAATAAAAGTGTCCCGATATCTTTGAAATATTGATCTTAAATACCTAAACAAACGCATATGAGTGCTTTTGACAACTACTCAATAACAACTACTGGTTGTCTCTATCTTCTATATAGTAGGTATTTATATGTAAAAGGATCATTTTTACGCTTACAGTGCTAAGTAAAAACATTCGAGCTGTTGCCAAAGATAGTGAATAGACCAATATTAAAAATCATGCAGTTTTGACAGTTTCAGACGCAATGGCTTTGATAAACTAACAAAAATATTGTAATGAGATAATCCAAGAGTTCTACATCCATAAAATATTGTGATATAATGGAAGAATATAAAGGTCTTCATCTTTAAAACAGATTAATATTTTTTTGTGCTCGTTTAACTTTTTATCAATAATATTATTTTATTAATAACAACCAATTAATGGATTTCTTTAAAAATCACCTATTAGCATAAGAAGTTTGCTTGACCAAAATAGGTATTTGTTAAAAATCTTTATTATTATAAAAAAAGATATATTCTATTAAGCTTCTACCAACTAAAATATATCTTATATATTACCTAGGACTATAACAACGCAACTATGTTTCTAAAATTCGATAAAATAACACATTACTTACTTCCACGGTGACTATCAAAACAATTAGCACGAGATAATAGTTCAGTGCCCTTAAGAGCAATTGTTTTTATATTTTGAAGTAACAAAAGTTTGTCTTAAATTAAAAACGGCACACTCAAAAATGAAGACAACTCATCCCCTCTGGCCCTAATTCAATCAGTTCTAAAATTTCCAAACAGCAACGACTCGCACTTTGATCTGTGAACCAAATGCATATCGAAACCTCAAATCACGAAATGTCTATACCTAGACTTCATCAAATGTTCTCGCAAACTACAATGTATACTTTATTCCGATATCATTATTAAGGTATTAACTAACTCGTTGAACTTTACTTCATTATCCTTCAAAATGGTTTCGTGCATTGTTTTACTATTGTCTGAAACAACCAGAAAATTCAGGCATTACTAGAACCACTATAACTAAACCATTTAACGTCAGATTATCATGAAGTTTTGGCAAATACTGTTTTAAGATTGTCGGATAGATAGGGCCTCTCTACAACCATATGCAATTACTTCAGGCTAACAAAGCATGAATTGTTTGATTTC
>NW_024036464.1:0-2158 GCF_002237135.1 Teleopsis dalmanni
GCTAAAATGAAAAAATCTTTTCAAGATGAATACAATAGATATAGGATTCTGACAATTTTATATGATTTAAAGTTTCAAAAAATAAAAACTAATTACATTTTGACGGCACGCTCTGCATGTTCTAATATAAAGAATTTTATTAAGTTCATTTAGTTTCAAGCATAATCACAGTATGAATTCAATGTTGAAATCACATGCAAATAGAGCACAAATTTTCAGAACCAATAAACTCCTTTAGAACTCCTTTAGTCAAGTAAATTCTTGGGCTGGTCAACCTACTGTTACGGCCAGCCATTTTATCAATAGTTATCGGTGTATTTGCCAAAATCTGATGATTTAATCTAATTATCAATATATAATTTTTAGACTGCAAGTGTTAAATGCGTCTTTAACCTACAAGACAAATGTACACGTAACTTGAGTACGTTAGATTTGAGATTTTGAAATTCTCTGAACTAATACCACCTATTATGAATAAAAAATATAGACGTTGTTTTAGTCATACCATTCATATATATAATAGTAATGGGAAAAATTTCATATAAATTTCTAATTCAAAAGAATAGTGGAAACTATCAAATTGAGATTATATTTGGAGATTTAATTATTGTGAAGCACTTTGCAATATATTTGAAATATTTGCATTAACTAATACTAAAAAGTAACATTAAGAAATTCTTTTATTTGTTTCAACACAAATTCCATATAATATTTGTAAACGCATATAGCAAATAGTTGAGTATGAAACTTTTTCTGTAAAGCTACCTAAAATTTAATATTTAGTCAACCCACACACTAGTTCTAAATACTAGATTGCCTATGATTTGCCATATCAAGCTGTCCTTCAGGTGAATATGTTACTGTATTGGTGCATATTCTGTTAGGATGATCAGACTGGTTTAAATTTTAATATAACCGTCACATAAACTATCTAGTATATAATATACCTAATATTTAAAAATTACTATACGTAATTATGGTACGATACTTTCAAATTTTTTAATTTTGTAATATGGACAATATATCTTCACTTATGATATATTTACGATATTCTCAAAATTTTTAATTAAAAATAAATTATTGAGTTTCAATAGACTTAATATTTTGGAACTCACATAAGTCCAATAAAATACATAAGTTTCTTTATTTCCTGGCTTCTCACACATTTTTATTAATCTTCATCATAAAAATTTTATATTAGAATTACTTGTGTAGATATCCTTAGTAATAGATCAATCTCATCAATCTGTGCATTTGTGTAAAGTAAATACGTTTTGGACAAATAAATTTCGCAAATATGGATGAAGTGTTATTTCACAAATGCTTTCAGATCTTGTCATTCTCGAATTTCAAGCAATGTAAAGATTAAATTAATTAGAGATTAAAAATTTTTGATTTCAATTATTTATTTGTTAACTTAAATCTTAATAATAATTTTACATTTTATATAATATTGTGAATAACAAAATATAATAAGGAAATTTTAAAAATATTTTTCAATAATCACATACATTAAATACATTAAACACAAAATAGTTTAAACAATTCAATTCACTTTTATATACAATATTTTTCGAAAATTTTAAATAATTGTCGATGTCATAATCACGATTGACTGCATAGAGCCATTGGTCCATCTTATCTAGAGAGTATTATCATAACTGCTGTTCTACTATTTGTCTTTCTTCTCTTCATTCTCTTCATGCGGTGTCTTCTGTTGGAGTTTTCGGCATTTTCTTAACTGTTGCATGTACTCAACTCTAAGATTAACTGATTTGTCCAACTTCTTCTTATAAATAGTTTCACGGCTCATAGTTACCAAGTCATCTGGAGTACAATATTTAATATTTCTCTTCACGTTGGAAATCAAACCATCGGTGAGTTTGATTTTGGAGGCGGATCGGCGTATGTAGTTCTTCTTACGACGATTGAGTTCATTTTTATGTAAAAATATTGCATATCCCACGGTTATATTTTGGCCATTATTATTTTTAGATAATGATTGCGACTTCATTTTTGAATATTTAAAATATTTTTTAAGTGTAAATGAAATTTTAATGAAATTAATTGCACGAATGCTTTTCTTTGACTGATAAAAGTTTGTAGAATTATTCCCTTTTATATATTTAAAAAAGGTTGTTTACAATTATTTAGGTTA
>NW_024036465.1:0-2156 GCF_002237135.1 Teleopsis dalmanni
GCTGAATTTAGTTTTTTCAATAAACATAAAAACTGTTCCGCTTTTATATAAATTCCGACGACGAAGTGGGGCAAAATTGTGAAAATTCAATTTCAACTTACTTTTCCGTATGCGCTTAGTTGGGATTATTCAATTATTTGCTTCGTTAAACCGATTCATTGCATAGTTGTAAAACTAAAAGGATTTATTTTTGGAAGGATGCTATAGTATAAACATACGTTGGCTACAACAATTTTAAATAAGTTTGAGTAAAATTCATCAAAAAAAAAAAATTTAAATAAATTTCACTTTATTCATGTGATTTTTATGTAATTAAAAACTTACTATACACAACGTGTTGCTACCAAAAAAACAAGAGAAGTTGTTTTTTTTTGTTGTAACCCTTATTTTCTAAAGTTTTGTAAAATATAGTAAAATATATTATATTCTTAAAAATTATTATATTATATCATTTCTGTTTGTTTATGATATTGAGCATATAAACGCCACGACTGACTACGATGAAATGCCATCTAGACGCATCATTGTTAAGCAACTGGGAGAAGTTAGGTTTCGGAGTAGCATGATGCTTCTGGTTTTCTTATATACATAGATCAGCGACAACATATCTCTATTTCATAGTATTGATATATGAAACTATGTGTATTCTTTAGCAATCTGATTGTGTCATTTACCGTATGGCATACCGCGATGTTCTGTTAAAACCAAAGCTATTGAATAATTGGATTAAATATTTGCAAAGTAAAAGAGTTATTAGTCAACAACCTATAGCACCTATTTATTGACTGTAGTTCTGCGAATGGCAACATTTTTCTAAATGTATGACCGAATGCTTATATCATTTGAAAATTCATGAAAATTCAATTCATTCATGTCCTATTTATGTTAAATTGATTTAATATGCAGAATGTTAAAAAGTTTGTCTCTAAAAACAGTATCTTTAATATAAAAACCAAACCTTTTAGAAGGCATACTTTGTTAATATTCATGTCTTTCTGGCATGGATGAAGAATTTTGTATAATAGCAAGTATTTCGCATAAATTCTTTATGTGTTCAAAGAACTCTAATCATATGAAATTCTAAATTTCAGATAAATTTGAAGAATGTACAGGAATTAAGAACATTTTTTAAAAAAGCGATAATTAATTTGGTTATAATTACATAATTTAATTCTAAAATCTCTTATTATGGAACTGCAGAATATACTGATTATTCTATTTTTCCTAAGTTATAGGTACTCTCGAAACTCCAACAGTATTCTTTTGAGCCACCAGTGTTGAGGAGCTTTATTTCATCTTTAATACTGGAGTAAAGTTTTTTATTAAATTCGCAAATGACACATATACGAGTAACTTAAGTAAAGTGGACTATCTTTAACTGCTTTTATAGATTCCAATCTTGAACTAATCAAGTGTATGCGTGGGTTTGTCCAATCAGCACTACCTGCATATAAATTTAAGAATATATTTATAAATATTCTAATATAGTATTTAAATCTATATTGCTAACTTTATATAATTTAGAAATCCTTTTGTTTGATAAAAGTATTTTGTTTTATTATTGTGCATCATCAAACCGATATTTCTTTTAGTTATATTTGCGTCAATGTCACTATAGCTAAGTCGACGACACTATAGCTAAGTGGACAATGAATGCCTGTAACCAACTAAGACTATTTCCAAGGTATAAATAATACAGATTAAAGCCATGAAAATATGAAAGCCGGATAAAAACTTAGCTACCGCCAGCCAACACTACATACCTACAAGTTTATGATAATATTCCTCAATGTATAAATATAGTATCTAAATTTGTATTATTAACTTCACTTAACTCAAAAATCCTTTCGTTCGATGAAAGTATCATGTTGTAGTATCATGCATCGTAAAACTGACTTTTTCTTTTAGCTATATCTTTAGTCGCAATATCTTTAGGGTAGAGTAGTAGGCGTACGCTGTGTTGTTAACTTCATTTTATTTCAAAAATCCTTTCAGCAAATTGAATACATATTAATCATTATATCTAACACACTTCTAGAGTTGTTCCTTTTTCTGATTATTTTGTAGGAAACAATAATAATTACGGTTATACCATTGGGCATGACGTTGTTAATGTGCTTTTATTCCATTTTATTCAATTCGAACTTTTTTTGTGA
>NW_024036466.1:0-2154 GCF_002237135.1 Teleopsis dalmanni
CAATGGTTTTGTTTATGATTAAAATGAACAATTCTTTCATTAAAAGATTAAATGAATTAGTCTCGATATAGTTTACTTGTGAAATAAAAATCGTGTAATACAAAAATAGTAAGATAGCAAATTGTGTACAATTAAAGCACACAACAAAAAAACTTGTGTGGCACTGAATAAAGTCTCTAATGTATGAAGATAATAATGTGGAAGTCAACATTCACTTGCAGTCCATTTAATCCTCTTCATCCTTCTCCTTCTTAAAAATCTTGTCCTGTTTGCGTGTTGGTTTAAATGGCCTAGGTTCTATTACTTCAAAACTAGGTGCTACGTCATGGGGTATATGTCTCCCTTTTATAATTTTAATTGCGACATCTGGAGCCATATATTCGGTAAACTTGAAACACATTCTACTGGCAATTGACTTTGCGCAATAGTTAGACCTGTCTATATTCTCGTGGTACTAAAAATAATAGACAAAATTTATTGTTATGAAATAAATAATTAAAAAAATTAAGAAGTTAAGTAAAGTCGCAGATAGTAAAAATTGTCTGCATTCATTTAATGAAAAATATAGTATAATAAACATATTTGCTTACCTCACATGACAAACCAACGTGATATGCATAATTATCTCTATAGAAAACTGATTGGATGCTGAGGGAACTTGGCAATGATAATTCACCTATTTTGCATGCCGATTCCTTCATAATATGAAATAAGTGCTGAATGGGATACACTTCAAGAGTTATGTGGCTGTCATTAAAATCATTTTTCATATACGCCAGTATAGCTTTTGCTATATACAAGCTGTCTTCCTTAACATAAAGTGGCCGATATTCACCAGTAGCTTCGTTCTTCGCAAAATTCATTATAGCGACATATAGTTTTGACAAATTTTCTTCACCCAAGGCATTTGGGGGAAGCGGAAGCTTATGTGTATTGCTGCAATGTACTTGAGCATCATACTTATTACCGTATGGTAAAACCTCTACAATATACCGAAAAATTTAAATAAATACATGAAGCTTATTGTTAATGATATTAATATAATTATCTATATTTTATAAATGTTAAATGTTGTTACATACTTGGATTAACTAGCGAGTGATAAGTTTTCAAAAGACCAGTTTTTAGGGAAAACTCAGCTAGAGATATTTCGGCTGGTATAAAAACATCGCCTTTTATGCTTTTTGCAAAATAATTTGCTGCGAAAACAACATAACAAGTTGAGTCAAAACCTGAGGAATAAAATAAATGATAATTATTATAAAAAAATTTGACTTTTGATATCATTAAAAATATACTTACTTCCATTTTGAACTGAAAGTTTTACTGAGTTCTCTATTTTCCGCTTTGTCAGTAATTCAAGAAGATTACGGTCCTCTTGTTCCTTAAATTCCTTGGTTAAAGGAGGACCAGTCAAATGAGTACGTCCTTTTTTTGGTTTTTCATCATATTTTCCCCTTTTTGCCTTATTTTGATATGGTTTATCAGCCATTTCGTTTATATTCTTTCTAGAAGCTATATAAAATATATACTACAAGCACAAGGACAAAATACTAAAGTAACTTATATCGTTGGTGAAAAAGTGCATAATTTAGGAGAGTTAGGAATATTTAGACGCCCAATCCAAACATTATTGTGAATATAGGTAAACCGATATTATTGGTATTGTGCACATTTGCTTACAGAGCAGATGAATCAAGTTATATATTTATTTTAGCGATTAGACTTTAGTAAGATTTAGTGTATAATTTGTATTTAATAGACCTGTAATGCTGATGACGTCATTAGTGAAGATTTTGACCTATACAAATACTATAAATATAATTTTATTCTATTGTTTTGCATTGAACTGAATTTTTTTAAGAAAAAAAAAGTCATCAAAACTCACCTCTCTTTAAAAGCTAATTTCTATTTTAAAACAAAAATTTTAAAATTTTTTAAATATCAAACTCTAGCAATATATTTTAATTATATTGCTAATAAGTGTTTTTAAAAGCAATTTTGTAGTCTGCAGCCGGAAAAGTTTGATCAAATTTTTTAATATGTTTAAATGGAATTTTAATATACTTAAATCGGGCAGATATAAGCACCAAAGATTATCCGAAACGTTTTCTTTTTTAATTAAAAAAATTGTTTGATTATGATTGGATAGTA
>NW_024036467.1:0-2154 GCF_002237135.1 Teleopsis dalmanni
TTGAAACGTATGCAACTTCGGGTTGATGTTCTGTATCCTAACGAAGATGTTCCACTTGGTAAGGTTCTAGCAAATATATCTTCCCGTGGTTGCCTTTATGCAATTTTGGTGACAAATCAGCATGAAGAACATAATAGCATTACTGTTAATATACTGTATGGACAACCCGCTGAACACCGCAACATGCCGGTGGATGATGCATTGAAACTAATTGGGAAAGATTTTCAAAACAAAATGGCTGTCGAGTCATCGAAACGATTAAACTCAAGTCACCTTCCTCAGCCTGTACCTATTATACCTGCTACTAATGTAATCGCTCCACCACTGAAAGATAGACATCCAGAATCTATACAAATTTTGTTAAATTTGCTCGCAGATAATTTGCCACTTACTGGTCTGCAATATGAACGTATTATAAAATATCTAAATGAAAGACGAACCTTACAATTGAAAGCTGAACTAGGCGAGACCGTGGAATCAATTCCTGATCCAGAAATTGAACTCCAAAAAAAGATTTTAGATATATTAAATAAACCATCGGTTGCCGAGACGCACTATGAACTTCTCTATCCTACATTACAATCTATAAAAGACGATTTCCGTGTAATGGAATTACTAAAGGATGAAAGAGTACAAAAGGCACTTGATTCCTTAATGGATTCTAGTTTAGTTGGTACTATAGAAACGCACATGAAGTTTTAGGTTAATAAGATGATAATAAAGTAGAACTGTATAACTATAATTTGTAATTAATAAAAAGCAACTGACACATGCAATTACAGTATTAGCGCAAATACGTTAATTTTTATTTCAATATTCTAGGGCCATGATCTCTTTGCTATATGTCCAGCATATTTTTCACGATATTTAATTCCCGTAACTAAAGTTGAACTTTTTGGAAAAGCAGATTTGCCTCCAAATTTGGTATCAGTATCCGGATGAAAGCGGAGATACTCATATTGTATATGTAGATTCTCTGGAAGTTCCATATTCTTGAATGCTTCATACGGCACAGTAGTGTTCACTGACCTCTGATAAAAATCGACCACATCACCTTATATTTAGAAAAAATGATAAATAAAAATAACGATTTTGTAACAATATTATTTAACCTACCAATAGTTTGTACTTCATGTACTTGTGAATTGGGTACTCCGTGATTAAAACTTGCAAAGCATGCCTCTAAAAACTTGAATTTCTCCTCTAGGTTATTTAATTTATACTCATTCTTGTTAGATATTTGAAGAGTTGAACATATCGAATGAACTTTTTCCACAGCATCTGCTGGTGCATCATACGGTTTATGTGATCTCAAAAAACTGTAATTGTATTTTATAATCTTATAAAACTTTATTGAATGTTAAAAAGCGAATTATGTTACCCTTTATTTGACAGAGATTTGCCGACATCTTCTACAGCTTTGTTAATAATTTTAGGCCGTTTTAAATGCTTTTTTGAGTAGGACCTTGCGATCAATGATATTACCTGAAAGTAAATAGGATTAGAAGCAAATATTTTCAGATAATTATTGCTATGTACATTATTTTTATACATGATTTCAAGATTTTTACGTAAACAGACATGCAGACACAGGTCAAAACAGCAGGGCTGGTATTGTTGCCAACACCTTAAGAATTTTCTGTTAACCCATTACGTACCAGGCAATTTCAGACTTGAAATCTTACGGTCAAATTTCCATAGTAAAATAAAACAAGTTTAAGTAAATGAGAAAAGTGTAATAGTTTTTTGAAATATTTATTTATTTATTTTTTTATAAAAAAAAATATAAAATATTCTTTGAATATTAAAAAATATTCAAAGCTAATTGCGTGGTGGTACGAAATGGGTTAATGAATTTACGTATACAATAAAAACTCAATGTTATTATATCAACGGTTTTATTTTCTTTTTTCATTTCCTGTAACATATGGAATATTAATATAATAAGAATATTTAGACATGCCTGATAACTTAGTATGTGATAGAATGATAAACATCTAGTATCATGTTTCCACTACACCTAAATCAGTTTATCTTAATGAAATGAAGATTTGGTCGTTTCCATTAGCATAAGTTGATTTATGCATGTCAAGGGGCTTTTATGTATTAGAATGTTTTGTGAAATTTGCAGGATTGTTCACATCTCAATTGTTA
>NW_024036468.1:0-2153 GCF_002237135.1 Teleopsis dalmanni
CATTGAGTATAAATATTATAGAGTAGCAATCTCGTACAAGCAAATTTTTGTATGAGGTTGCTGCTGCTGGCAACCTTTTTGCCAAAGAAGATAAAGAAAAGAAACTGAGAGTTACTCGAAAAATTGTGTATAAATTTTTCTGGATTATTCAAAAAATATTCAAAAATTTTGTGTAATGAGGTGAAAATATTACGCAGTACAATAACAAAAAGCCTAATGCTACATAATGGCGCGTGAATATTTTCCCCACCCGGACCCTGCTACTTTGCCCACCCGGTCCCTACTCACCACGATATTTGCTAAAGTAAGAGAGGTTTCTGAGAAATTTCGTTGTTTGTTTTGGTTTTTTGACATTAAAAATCCGTTACGAGAAAATGCGCCAAAGTTGCAATTAAGTGCACAAATACCACATTACTAAAAGAAAAATAAGGCGGAATTTGTTTTCAATTATAAAAGCATTAAAAAAAGGTAATTATTCCAGAAAAATATATGAATTATTAGTTAATTAAAATTTATTTACAATTGAAACGGAAGTGCGTACTTGGATGTTTAAATTTCAAACATCTCTATATTTTTCCAAACGATTATCGAAGGTATATTATTAATTAAAAATAGCGCAATTTATTGTTGTGGAATAAAGTAAATATATAAATGTATTAACACATTAGAAACTTAGATGTGTGCCTAATTAGTGTATATAATAAACTACGAATTAAGTTGTGCTTTTATTTTTTATTTTTTCCATGATATACTAATAATTATAAAAAAGGAAAAATCCTGAAGAGAAATTAATATTATTAATTATACTTTGATTGAGTGTTGTTATTATATATACATATATTGAAAAATTAGAATCACAATTTTCGGATCAGTTCGATAGCAATTGCTATAAATTAGGTTTAGCGCAACATTTATTTAATAAATTAGAAAACGTTCATCCCTATATATGTTGCTCTAATTGCAAAATTGAAACTCTTCTATCTTTTTTCATTAAAGTAAGAATTTACTTCATTTTAAAATATTTCAATCAAGATAATAAAGTGTCGAATTTTAAATATAAACAATTATGCTTTCAACACTTATAAACAGCACAAAAGTGTTCATATTCTTTAAGTGATTTTTTGCTTAAACAAAATATATTTTAGTTTTAATTTTATAATTTATTAAATTTATTTATAATTTATCTTTAATTTAATAGTTCCTTATTATTTTTGGTTTAATATTAAATATTTTTAAAATAGTAATATTATTTTGTATATATTAAGTTATTCTAAATTGTATTTACATAAAATTGTATATTTGTTAAATAAAATATTTTGGTGGATAGGCCTATTTGGGAACCGAACACCTAAAACTCGGTAACACGCCAGCAAGCATACCTCTTAGGTGGTGCGGAAAATGTTTATATATTTAATATTTCTTCTAACACTATGCGATGAAATTGATCCTTATTGTTTACAATGTTGTTATTAACTAGTTAAGAATTTCTTGAATTTCATATACAAAAAACATTTCACCTTACTGAAAGGATTGCTTAAAACTACAAAAAATATGTAGTAGTAAACAGTATATACATTTCTACGATTTTCTATATTGAAAAAATTTGATGCACAAGCAAAAATTGTATTACAATATACCAAATTTTTCTGAATTTTAAAAAATTATATTAATATTAATCTTTTTAAAACAAAATATTAAAACAATGCAACCTAATACTCGAAATGTATGAACACTAACTTTTCTATTAGATGCTCAGCATATATATAAATATAGTACGTATATGTGCAACATGATTAAAAGAACTTTTATTTTAATAAATGCGATACAATTTTTTAACTTTATTAAAACAATTTCATGACTAATTATATATACATATTTACATATATCAATAATAGCTACTTTATATTTACTATTGATTTTAGTTTACCAATTCTTCATTTATATTGGATTTATATAGCGCATTTAAAACTTTTATGTAAATTGAAGTAAAACTGATATAAAAAATCATGCCTATATTTACGTATTATAATCGTATTAATATATACAATGGATTTTCCAAGAACAATAATTTATACTATTTCTTCTAATTAGAAGAAATGGCTACATGCTAATATGCAACCACAAATGTAGTAAATATTTAAGTTATAAGCCAC
>NW_024036469.1:0-2151 GCF_002237135.1 Teleopsis dalmanni
ATGTTATTGTTGTTTCTCCACACTTGCTTTGTTAATTTTAGTGTGAACGCATAAACTACAGTTGGAGTTAATTGTGCTTAACAAATGTAATGTTAACCATTTTAAAGAAAATATTTTTTCATGTACCTGCTATGTTATTATTAAATTCTTTTAAATTTGACTAACAAATATTTGCATTTAAATTGCCTTGCATACAATAATTGGAAGATGATATCTCTACCGCAAAGTATATCTACATTTCATAAGCTCTAAATTTTAGATTATTTCAATCAATAGAAATATCTCAAGAACCTCAGAAAATATGTATTTGGTTTTTTTCATAAATTATTATTTAGTTATTTAATATAACTAATATCTGAACCACTTATAATTTTAAATTTAATTTAAATAATTTTAAAAAGATTTTTCATTTTTCCCTTAAAGCTTTGTGTCACATTTTAAATGTACCAACTAACCAACGAATTATTTTGACTAAAGTCTAAAAAAAATATTCTCACATAAATCTCACATATCAAACACAGCACAGATGCACAATTACAGATAAATTGAGAAGACAGATGAGGTTTTGCGATGGTAGCAAAAGGTATGAAAACGTTTCTTACACTGATAAGAAGACGACAGAAAATGGTATCCGCCAGCCATTAAACAGGCAAACTCACACTTACCACAACGTCACCTACGTGTGCTGAAAGGACCATGACCATGACTCGACTAAAAATTTTATTTCCGTTTCCGTTATCATAGTGTTGTAATCTATGCTTCCACTTGCTTTGCAAACATAGATATTCCGTAGTCCATATTTGTTCGTTCTGAATACTGTTGTTGGTTTGATATATTTAGGCTTATCTCAAATACGAAATCTTGCGTTTACTACACAATATTCTGTAATAAATACAAACAAGCATAAATATTTGTTTTTAAATTCCACTACTTGTGTATACTGTACTGGTGTATCTTGTTGTACTATTTTATTTACGAGTATTTTTTTTTTATTTTTTTTTCTATTTTCGATATGAACGCTCTTAATACCATAATTCACTACGACATCATCATTGGCGCATATCAAATGCATCAACCTCATCATCAACGCAATCATCATCAACAGAATCATCACGTAATTTTTCAATCAATACACGTGACGCGAATGGAATGCTCGAAAATCATTTATTCCTGGGACACGATAAGCTCGAATGCCTTTCGACGGGATTTCGCATCAATGACACAAACGGACGAAATTTATTTTCCGTAAATCGAGATGAAGTCACAATCGGTGCACACGCGCTGAGAATTGATGGTGAAGGTGGTGCCATATTTCGGGAATCCATACAGACACCACATGTACGTGCTGAGCCGGGACGGGAATTAAGGTGAGTTAAAAAAAAACAAATAAACCATAGAATAAAGATTAACACCGAGTAAGAGATGGAGGAAAAAGCAACAAGAATTTTTAAAAGTAAAACGAATAAAATGCATTGTAGTTATTTCGACTCGTCTAAAGGAAAACATACCGAAAGCAAACATTCATATTGCATGAATGTGCATTAAGTCCTAAATTGAGTTCGCATTTCGCAACAACTGCAATACAGTGGACAACAACCTTTCCTGTGTAAATAATACGTCGACCTCTTCACAGTCATAAAACAACTGAAAAGGGTAAAATGAAGTATATCATCAGAAAACACTTAAAGGTTTCAATATAAATAGAATATACATATGTATGGTATGTTCAACTTTTGCATGACGACTGTTGGGAGGCAGGCTTTAAATAATATAAAATAATTTAGGTTAATTTAAACTGTATTAAATTCGAACTCTGATAAAATGTTCCACTTAAAGTTGTGCCTAAATTAGGAAAGAAAAATTTTATTGCAGATAAGTGGATATGTAGTTCGAAACCGAGGGACCTGTTTCGAGTATATAAAATCGAGGTATTGCATTGGGCCCACATAACGAGTCTAAATGAGCTTCGTCTTCTTATGACACTATAAATTGATAGGACGACAATAAGGATGTAGGATTAAGGATGTAATAGAAAGTTGGAGAGATACCATTCTGTAAGAAGTCCCATTTCAACCTTTTGGTCATATACCTTAGTTTAGTTTAGAATTCTTTATTCATTATTATGTTGAATTTGTTTTGAGCTAGTGCACT
>NW_024036470.1:0-2149 GCF_002237135.1 Teleopsis dalmanni
CGAATTTGTGACTTCAAGTAAGTTTCTCAAAGCTGTTATATTTTGTGTACTTTAACATGTTCGATCGTAAAATCATCGCATTTGTGACTTCAAGTAAGTTTCTCAAAACTGTTATATTTTGTGTATTTTAACATGTTCGTTCGTAAAATCATCGAATTTGTGACTTCAAGTAAGTTTTTCAAAACTGTTATATTTTGTGTATTTTATCATGTTCGATCGTAAAACCATCGAATTTGTGACTTCAAGTAAGTTTTTCAGAACTGTTATATTTTGTGTATTTTAACATGTTCGTTCGTAAAATCATCGAATTTGTGACTTCAAGTAAGTTTCTCAAAACTGTTATATTTTGTGTATTTTAACATGTTCGATCGTAAGATCATCGAATTTGTGACTTCAAGTAAGTTTTTCAAAACTGTTATATTTTGTGTATTTTAACATGTTCGATCGCAAAATCATCGAATTTGTGACTTCAAGTAAGTTTCTCAAAACTGTTATATTTTGTGTATTTTAACATGTTCAATCGTAAAATCATCGAATTTGTGACTTCAAGTAAGTTTCTCAAAACTGTTATATTTTGTGTATTTTAACATGTTCGATCGTAAGATCATCGAATTTGTGACTTCAAGTAAGTCTCTCAAAGCTGTTATATTTTGTGTATTTTAACATGTTCGATCGTAAAATCATCGCATTTGTGACTTCAAGTAAGTTTCTCAAAACTGTTATATTTTGTGTATTTTAACATGTTCGATCGTAAAATCATCGAATTTGTGACTTCAAGTAAGTTTCTCCAAACTGTTATATTTTGTATTTTTTAACATGTTTGATCGTAAAATCGAATTTGTGATTTTCAATAAGTTTCTCAAAACTCTTATATTTTGCATATTTTAACATGTGCGATCGTATAACCATCGAATTTGTGATTTTCAGTAAGTTTCTCAAAACTCTTATATTTTGCATATTTTAACATGTACGATCGTAAAACCATCGAATTTGTGATTTTCAATAAGTTTCTCAAAACTCCTATATTTTGCATATTTTAACATGTACGATCGTAAAACCACCGAATTTGTGATTTTCAACAAGTTTCTCAAAACTCTAGTATGTTGCACATTTTAACATGTACGATCGTAAAACCATGGAATATGTGACTTTAAGCAAGTTTCTCATAACTCTTATATTTTGCATATTTTAACATGTACGATCGTAAAACCATCGAATTTGTGATTTTCAGTAGGTTTCTCAAAACTCTTATATTTTGCATATTTTAACATGTGCGATCGTAAAACCATCAAATTTGTGATTTTCAATAAGTTTCTCAAAACTATTATATTTTGCATATTTTAACATGTACGATCGTAAAACCATCGAATTTCCGATTTTCAGTAAGTTTCTCAAAACTCTTATATTTTACACATTTTAACATGTACGATCGTAAAACCACCGAATTTGTGATTTTCAACAAGTTTCTCAAAACTATTATATTTTGCATATTTTAACATGTGCGATCGTAAAACCATCGAATTTGTGATTTTCAGTAAGATTCTCAAAACTCTTATATTTTGCATATTTTAACATGTACGATCGTGAAACCATCGAATTTGTGATTTTCAATAAGTTTCTCAAAACTCTTATATTTTGCATATTTTAACATGTGCGATCGTAAAACCATCGAATTTGTGATTTTCAATAAGTTTCTCAAAACTCTATATTTTGCATATTTTGACATGTAAGATCGTAAAACCACCGAATTTGTGACTTTAAGTGAGTTTCTCAAAACTCTTATATTTTGCATATTGTAACATGTGAGATCGTAAAACCATCGAATTTGTGACTTTAAGCAAGTTTCTAAAAACCCTTATAATTGGCATATTTTGACATGTAAGATCGTGAATCCATCGAATTTGAGACTTAAAGTGAGTTTCTCAAAACTCTTATATTTTGCATATTTTAACATGTACGATCGTAAAACCATCGAATTTGTGACTTTAAGTGAATTTCTCAAAACTCTTATATTTTGCATATTTTAACATGTAAGATCGTAAAACCATCGAATTTGTGAGTTTAAGTGAGTTTCTCAAAACTCTTATATTTTGCATATTTTAACATGTACGATCGTAAAACCATCGAATTTGTGACTTTTAGTGAGTTT
>NW_024036471.1:0-2148 GCF_002237135.1 Teleopsis dalmanni
AGAGAGTGTTTTAAATCAAAGTATATTAATTTCAAGAAGCGTCTCTATGTTGAAAGGAACGAAGAAAACTATATGAGAGAAATAGATTTATAATTAAAAATATTTGAGATACAAGATATCAAAAAAAAATTTATCTAAAAGTAACTTAAGAACAATTTTTTTTCTATATCCTAATATACGACTTCAAGCTTTGGCACTTTATACTATAAAAAGCTAATTACCAAATGTAAGAAATAGTTTCAAAAATCCCACAAATAATGGGTATAGGGCGATACCTGTAATAACTATATGGTCAGCATTTGCTCACCTTCAACCCTTGACAAAAAGAAATTTATAGTTTTTACTGATAATACTAACGTCTCTAATACTAGTTGGTGTACTAACGAGTAGTATTTATAAAAAATTAATAGTATAAACAAAAGTGCTATTTGTAATAATTTTTAGTTATAGTTAATATAATAATTTATAGTTAATTTGTAGTTTTTACCGATAATACTAACGTCTCTAATACTAGTTGATGTACTAACGACTAGTATTTATAAAAAAAATAATAGTATGAACAAAAGTCGTATTTGTAATCATTTTTAGTTATAGTTAATATAATAATTTATAGTTAATTAATAGTTTTTACTGATAATACTAACGTCACTAATACTAGTTGGTGTACTAACGAGTAGTATGTATAAAAAATTAATAGCATAAACAAAAGTGATGTTTGTAATAATTACATCGTAACTAATAAGGGTGAAGGACCTAGTGAAAAAGCTGTGAAATGTATTTCAAACTTTTATTATTGTTTTAAAATTGAATCATTAAAAAATTTTTAATTTGTTTAAGTTATAATGTTTAGAATCTGTTAACAATTAGCAACTGTGCTGTGCTGTAATTAGAAACTGTAATTAGTTTCTTTATTGTTATTTATTGTAAACCCATGAAATAGCAATAAAGAAACAATCCATCTCTCTAATACTTCTACTTAGACAACTTTTACATAGAAGATAATTAATTAAAAAGAAATAAAACTCAATGAGTCTCTTAGACTTGTGCTAGCTATTCTGTGTACACCAGACATACCTTTTGGAAAAAAGGTTATGAAAAGTATATATTATTTGCTGAAATGATTATTTCACACTACAGATTTATTATTATTTTTAACGTAAGCATTTCTTTCATGTAAACAGCAAATCCCTTAATAATGTTCAAAATGCGTCGTAAGCTTCACACAATCAACAAATAATATATTTTTCTTCAAAACACCTTTGGTGAAAAATAAATAAAAGGACTCAAATTCAATTTCACATCAATCCTGTGCAGCATTTGGTTCCATACTCCATCATTTCCATATATGTTATACGTATACTTCCTCACAGTTGATGTGTATTAAATAACTTTAAAATATGTTTGACAATCTCACACATGTGTACAAACATCTGGAAATAAATCTGGTATACCAGGAGCAAAAAATATGTTGTATATAGAAGATTTAATTATACAAATAAAAAAATTTATTTAAAAATTCCAAACAAAACTTTTCCATATCACAAAGTAAAAATCCTCATACACTCGTTCCATACACTCGCTCGAATAACTACAAATATTCGTTGCCTACTTTTAGACGGCATTTAAATCATACTAATAAGCTTAGTTACAAACCAACACCAGTCAACAAGTAACACTTACCGACTCAACTGTGCTGACACTAAATTACTGTAGGGTGCATATTTTGCCGGATGTGCGTACATTAAACATATAAGCTTTTCACGGCATTCTTCGTTTTCGGAATTCACTTTGAGCTGCGCAAATACCGAATCCAAACGTGACAACAAAGGACTGTAAAATGGATCATAGTTCGATAACAGCAAAGATGTTGCTGGTACCTTTTGGAAGGTTTGAAATGTGTTCATGTTCGCTGGTGCTGCCGGCTTGTTTTGCATAGGTGCGGACATCGAATTTGAAGAGCTGCCAGAAATTGAATTCGAGTTTTTAAATGAAGCCGAACTGATGCTTTGTAGTGCATTCATATAACTGCCAGGCATCTTCATCCCTTGTTCCGTCATGCCATAGCGCGATAGAGCATCTGCATCGAACGTGTACTGGTTTTGGTTCTGTGTTGCTTCTGTTCAAAGAAAATTTGTGTTTAATTATTAA
>NW_024036472.1:0-2145 GCF_002237135.1 Teleopsis dalmanni
CGAATTTGTGATTTTCAATAAGTTTCTCAAAACTCTTATATTTTGCATATTTTAACATGTGCGATCGTATAACCATCGAATTTGTGATTTTCAGTAAGTTTCTCAAAACTCTTATATTTTGCATATTTTAACATGTACGATCGTAAAACCATCGAATTTGTGATTTTCAATAAGTTTCTCAAAACTCCTATATTTTGCATATTTTAACATGTACGATCGTAAAACCACCGAATTTGTGATTTTCAACAAGTTTCTCAAAACTCTAGTATGTTGCACATTTTAACATGTACGATCGTAAAACCATGGAATATGTGACTTTAAGCAAGTTTCTCATAACTCTTATATTTTGCATATTTTAACATGTACGATCGTAAAACCATCGAATTTGTGATTTTCAGTAGGTTTCTCAAAACTCTTATATTTTGCATATTTTAACATGTGCGATCGTAAAACCATCAAATTTGTGATTTTCAATAAGTTTCTCAAAACTATTATATTTTGCATATTTTAACATGTACGATCGTAAAACCATCGAATTTCCGATTTTCAGTAAGTTTCTCAAAACTCTTATATTTTACACATTTTAACATGTACGATCGTAAAACCACCGAATTTGTGATTTTCAACAAGTTTCTCAAAACTATTATATTTTGCATATTTTAACATGTGCGATCGTAAAACCATCGAATTTGTGATTTTCAGTAAGATTCTCAAAACTCTTATATTTTGCATATTTTAACATGTACGATCGTGAAACCATCGAATTTGTGATTTTCAATAAGTTTCTCAAAACTCTTATATTTTGCATATTTTAACATGTGCGATCGTAAAACCATCGAATTTGTGATTTTCAATAAGTTTCTCAAAACTCTTATATTTTGCATATTTTAACATGTACGATCGTAAAACCACCGAATTTGTGATTTTCAACAAGTTTCTCAAAACTCTTATAATTGGCATATTTTGACATATAAGATCGTAAAACCATCGAATTTGTGACTTAAGTGAGTTTCTCAAAACTCTTATATTTTGCATATTTTAACATGTACGATCGTAAAACCATCGAATTTGTGACTTTAAGTGAATTTCTCAAAACTCTTATATTTTGCATATTTTACCATGTAAGATCGTAAAACCATCGAATTTGTGACTTTAAGTGAGTTTCTCAAAACTCTTATATTTTGCATATTGTAACATGTAAGATCGTAAAACCATCGAATTTGTGACTTTAAGCAAGTTTCTAAAAACTCTTATATTTCGCATATTTTAACATGTACGATCGTAAAACCATCGAATTTGTGACTTCAAGTAAGTTTCTCAAAACTCTTATATTTTGCATATTTTAACATGTGCAATCGTAAAACCATCGAATTCGTGATTTCAGTAAGTTTCTCAAAACTCTTATATTTTGCATATTTTAACATGTACGATCGTAAAACCATCGAATTTGTGATTTTCAATAAGTTTCTCAAAACTCCTATATTTTGCATATTTTAACATGTACGATCGTAAAACCACCGAATTTGTGATTTTCAACAAGTTTCTCAAAACTCTAGTATGTTGCACATTTTAACATGTACGATCGTAAAACCATGGAATATGTGACTTTAAGCAAGTTTCTCATAACTCTTATATTTTGCATATTTTAACATGTACGATCGTAAAACCATCGAATTTGTGATTTTCAGTAGGTTTCTCAAAACTCTTATATTTTGCATATTTTAACATGTGCGATCGTAAAACCATCAAATTTGTGATTTTCAATAAGTTTCTCAAAACTATTATATTTTGCATATTTTAACATGTACGATCGTAAAACCATCGAATTTCCGATTTTCAGTAAGTTTCTCAAAACTCTTATATTTTACACATTTTAACATGTACGATCGTAAAACCACCGAATTTGTGATTTTCAACAAGTTTCTCAAAACTATTATATTTTGCATATTTTAACATGTGCGATCGTAAAACCATCGAATTTGTGATTTTCAGTAAGATTCTCAAAACTCTTATATTTTGCATATTTTAACATGTACGATCGTGAAACCATCGAATTTGTGATTTTCAATAAGTTTCTCAAAACTCTTATATTTTGCATATTTTAACATGTGCGATCGTAAAACCATCGAATTTGTGATTTTCAAT
>NW_024036473.1:0-2144 GCF_002237135.1 Teleopsis dalmanni
TAATGTGTATGGAATGTTTTTCCTTGAAGTAATAACATTTGCATATTTTTTGAAAAATGCGTGCTTTCCTTCAAATCTAAAACACCACAAATGCCTGAGTGGACCCACGGATTTTATTGCAGAAATATAATGAACCATGAAGTGATATTTCGGTTTTAATTTTTCACCAAAATATTCAACAAAAAATTTGTTATGTTTAGCGATCAAAAGCTGTAATTTTTTTAAAATTGCTTCGTCAAATTCTTCTAATAAAACGATGTCTACAATTTCCACGAAAGTTACTAAAAACTCATATACAATATCCGATTCATCAATTAAATCTCCAATTATTAATAGGACACAATGCAAGAAAAGTTTCATTTCAGATGCATTCATTTTTATATTACAATTTTTTAGTTGCATTTTTGTAAATGGTGGACTTATATTTCTCGTGTTTGTTAGCCCATATTCAAACATTTGTTTCCTATAATTAAAAGATTCCAAAGTAAAAAACTTCTTTTCGTATATGAAATAATTTAAGATTTTATGTATATTATATTTTGCGACTCCAAGAAATATATCGTGCATAATATCGCACATTTTGTTGTCAGTAACATGAAAGAAGGAACTGTATTCCATATAGAGTCTTCTCTAACGGCAGATATTTCTTCCCCATTCATTTGAAGGTTTTCTATTTCTGATCTATACCTGCTTTTATTGCGAATATTTTTTTCAATTTCGACAAATGTTGTTTGACAGTGTTCTTTTGAAGCTGAACAAAATCTACAAAAATATTTACTATTAAAACCTGAATTAAAACCTAAAACTTCGTTTAAACCTAAGTTATCCCCTAAAATTTGACCTATACAAAAGTAAATAGTGGTAATGGTTCCATCTATGCTAATGTCAATTCCATTTGTACTTAGATCTTTAATGGCATCAATAAGGTATTTGAGAGTTTGGTGATTACCAAAGTGTGATAAATCTTTTGCGTTAACAAAACCCGCAACAAAAATGGTGCTTTGATGAGATAACTGGTTTTGTGGAATTACTGGAACTGAAAAATATATACCACAAACTGAATACTGATGGCCCCCAAGAGGGTTATTTATTTGAAAAGAATCAAAATAAAGAAATAATGGAAACATTTCATTATTAAATTGACTAATTTTACTTTTCCATAGATTTCCATTTATAAAGTGATTAATACGGCGTTTACATTGGCCGAAAATGGCTCATTTTGGTCAAAAATCGAAAATGAGTATCGAATGGCTCATTCTTGCATATAAAATTTCAAGCACAAAAATGAGCAATTTTCGCACATTCTGTGTGAATGACGTTCGAATGCATTCCACATACGTTCCAAATGCAAAGGAATCCATTGAACATACCCTAAATGAAAGCTCTTCATGGCATTTTGACAGTTTGAAAAAGCTGTTTTTAACATATTCACAAAAAAAGGTAAACAAATGTTTGGTGGTTGCATTTTCTTGAAAACGATGCACTGCTGTTTAGAACTTTTACTTCCCAAAAAGTAATTAATCGAAGTTAAAAATATATTTTAAGTTTCTAATGTAAGGTTTGAAGGCATATTTAACCTTCATGCAACATTTTTTTGGCACAGGCCAAAAATCAAATCAACATGCAAGTTGAAAAATAGCTGTTGAAATGAGAACAAATGAAATAGAACGAATGTAAACACTTTCAAATGGCTCATTCAAAATGAGCCATTTTCGGTCAATGTAAACGCCGTATAAGCCTATTACACGATTTGATACTTTCAATATTTTGTAAAGTCGCCTTCAAAACATTTGGTGATTCAAAAAACTTTTTAAGTTGATGTTTTATATTACAAAGGCAACCTTCAATTATATTTTCTTTTAATGTTGGATAACCACGAACAACAACTTCATCTAATTGTTTAGATATTGTAAATAACTTGGGGTGCTTGTATAAATTTAATGTTTCTAACTTTTTTATTAACATGAATTCAGAGAATATATCCTTAAAAGGATTTCTAGAATATAACATTAATTCATTAAATAGTTCCCTTTTTTCATGTTGAATAAATTGGTGAAAAATCTCAAAACCCTTTAATATCGGTTCAATTATATGCTCCACAATAAACGTTTGAAATTCAGGAATGTCTTTTCGATTGAAGTTGA
>NW_024036474.1:0-2143 GCF_002237135.1 Teleopsis dalmanni
TAACAGTTAAATTAATGGCAGTAAAAATTGTATATAAATATTAAAATAATGATATTGGAAGTACTAAAAATTTTCTAATAATACTAAACTAGAAGAGTAATAAGATTGCTTATATCATAATTATTAAATATATTTTTAAAAACTTATGTGTGCAAAATAAAAAACTTTTTTATTGTTATTTTTAATTTACTTTATATAATTATTATATATGTAAATATAACCAATATTTCTAAATTTATGAAGTTAAATTAAAAATAAAAAAACAACTAATAATTTTTTATTTTATTCACATAAGCAATTAATAACATAAATAATATTATTCTAACAATATTACGAATCAAAAATAATAATATAGTTTTGTTGGAAGTGAAAAATATTTTTAGTTATAATAATAATTCTAATAAAATAGTTGTATTTAAAAAGAAAAAAATATGAAAATAATATAATTATAAGAACACTGTTCAACACTGGTCACTCGTTTGTATCATCTTCTCTGGTATAAGACGATGCTTCGAAAATCTGCATTATAGGTAAATTTCGTAAAAATTGTACATTTATTTACTACAATTAAATTTATAACAGAAATCGTAATATAAATTACAACAATAACAATGAAGACCAAACCACGATATATAGGTCGGTGATATATAGGTAGTGAAGGAAAGCAAATTCAAATCAAGATTAATTAAAATTTTTAAATTTATGCTGTTAACTTAGGGGTTAACAGGGAAGGAAAGCAATTTAGTATTTCAGAAGGCAATTTCAGGTTTGACTTTTCATGTAGTGTAAGATAGCATCTTCTGAAACTTTAACGTGAGATGTACCACAGAAAAGATGGAAAAATACTGAATTAAAATCAGTAATGATGGATTTTAGGCAATATCCAAAACCACTATATCAGTTAATTGCATTTGATTAAAAATTAATCTTAAAATTATATACATATATCCTCTTTATTATTACGTTTTCTATTTAATATGGATGGTTATGTTATTAACATTTACTTATTATTTAGTAAATGATAATTAAAAATTATAAAGAAAATCATGAATGCTAACTATTTTATAAAACTGGGTTATAAAAAGAGGGCGCGGTCTTATACAACACATACCCTAGAGATATATGCATATTATCCATTCTGATGCATTTAAAATTTCCTACGAGAGATGAGTTACACTACCTATTGTTAATTCCATTTATTCTTCTGGTTAAACCATTACCAAGATAAAACTTAAGATATCCAATAATTCCACTTTTGTTTAAACAATAAAAAAATAAAAATTTAAAATAAAACTAAAACATAATAATTATTTAAATAGTAATTATGTGAATAATTTCGTAAAATCATTTTTTTATATAAATTATTTATAACTACACAATCATTTTGTAAAATATTATAAAAAATACAAAATTTAAATAAATTACAAAACTTATTATATATAATATAATAATTATTAATAATATAATAATTTATAATATAGTGTTTTTACAAGTTAATTGGTCCATTTTTTAATTTTTTTTAAAATTAACCAATTAATCTGAAAAAACATTAGATTAAAAATTGTTTTAAGTATAAGTTATTAATAAGAATTTATTGAAGTAAAAGTTTACACAACTATTAAAATAATAAATAAAATTAATTATTTTATAAAATCAAAAATTTTATAAATATTAAATTAAACAATATATATATAATAATTTCAAATTAAATTATTAATAAGTAAAATAAAACTATAGTATTCTTTAAAGGGCGAAACCCGCTATAAAAATATTTATATTAGTTATATATTATATATATTTTTTCAAATTTGTTTTCCATCAAATAAATTGCTTGTATATTAATTAGAATTGTTCGGACATATATGTATATATATACCACGATTTAGTTTTTGAAGTATGTATGTATAGACTATACTTATACAAAAAGCTAATTTTTATATTCAAATTCTCCATTTTATTTTGCCTTTCTGTTTTTTATTTTCATGTAAAGTATTCTTTGTTTTATTTTTTAAATTTATTTTAAGTTTTATTTTTGTTTTAATTTTCATTTATATTTTTATTTTTATTTTAACAACTTAAGACAAAAAATTATTGATTTTATTTCTATTAAATTATTTGTACTTTTGGTTCATTAATTGGGCTA
>NW_024036475.1:0-2143 GCF_002237135.1 Teleopsis dalmanni
CCGGTATAAAACATTAAAAATGAATAATACATAATTGAGTTATTAACAAAAATGCACGACAAAAATAATTCTCAACTTTGTTGTGTGGACTGCGTAACACATAATATGTCATTCCGTCACTATTTAATAACAGAATATAATGAAATGGCGCACTGTTGCGCACAATAAATTTCACATGTATAAGGGTTTTAAAAAGTTCCGGTATAAAACATTAAAAAATGAATAATACATAATTGAGTTATTAACAAACATGCATGACAAAAATAATTCACAACTTAGTTGTGTGGACTGCGTAACACATTTCAAAACATGTCATTCCTTCACTATTTATTGACAGAATATAATGTATAATATAGAATATAATATATAATATAACCGTTGCGCACAAAAATTTCACATGTATAAGGGTTTTAAAAAGTTCCGGTATAAAACATTAAAAAATGAATAATACATAATTGAGTTATTAACAAACATGCATGACAAAAATAATTCTCAACTTAGTTGTGTGGACCGCGTAACACATTTCAAAATATGTCATTCCTTCACTATTTATTAACAGAATATAATGAAATGGCGCACTGTTGCGCACAATAAATTTCACATGTATAAGGGTTTTAAAAAGTTCCGGTATAAAACATTACCAAATGAATAATACATAATTGAGTTATTAACAAACATGCATGACAAAAATAATTCCCAACTTTGTTGTGTGAACTGCGTTACACATTTCAAAATATGTCATTCCGTCACTATTTATTAACAGAATATAATGAAATGGCGCACTGTTGCGCACAATAAATTTCACATGTATAACGGTTTTAAAAAGTTCCGGTATAAAACATTAAAAAATGAATAATACATAATTGAGTTATTAACAAACATGCATGACAAAAATAATTCTCAATTTAGTTGTGTGGACTGCGTAACACATTTCAAAATATATAATTCCGTCACTATTTATTAACAGAATATAATGAAATGGCGCACTCTTGCGCACAATAAATTTTCATGTATAAGCGTTTTAAAAAGTTCCGGTATAAAACATTAAAAAATGAATAATACATAATTGAGTTATTAACAAACATGCATGACAAAAATAATTCTCAATTTAGTTGTGTGGACTGCGTAACACTTTTCAAAATATGTCATTCTGTCACTATTTATTAACAGAATATAATGAAATGGCGCACTGTTGCGCACAATAAATTTCACATGTATAAGGGTTTTAAAAAGTTCCGGTATAAAACATTAACAAATGAATAATACATAATTGAGTTATTAACAAACATGCATGACAAAATTAATTCCCAACTTAGTTGTGTGGACCGCGTAACACATTTCGAAATATGTCATTCCTTCACTATTTATTGACGGAATATAATGTATAATATAGAATATAATATATAATATAACTGTTGCGCACAATAAATTTCACATGTATAAGGGTTTTAAAAAGTTCCGGTATAAAACATTAAAAAATGAATAATACATAATTCAGTTATTAACAAACATGCATGACAAAAATTATTCCCAACTTTGTTGTGTGGACCGCGTAACACATTTCAAAATATGTCATTCCGTCACTATTTATTAACAGAATATAATGAAATGGCGCACTGTTGCGCACAATAAATTTCACATGTATAAGGGTTTTAAAAAGCTCCGGTATAAAACATTAAAAAATGAATAATACATAATTGAGTTATTAACAAACATGCTTGACAAAAATAATTCTCAACTTTGTTGTGTGGACCGCGTAACACATTTTAAAATATGTCATTCCGTCACTATTTAATAACAGAATATAATGAAATGGCGCACTGTTGCGCACAATAAATTTCACATGTATAAGGGTTTTAAAAAGTTCCGGTATAAAACATTAAAAAATGAATAATACATAATTGAGTTATTAACAAACATGCATGACAAAAATAATTCACAACATAGTTGTGTGGACTGCGTAACACATTTCAAAACATGTCATTCCTTCACTATTTATTGACAGAATATAATGTATAATATAGAATATAATATACAATTTAACTGTTGCCCACAATAAATTTCACATGTATAAGGGTTTTAAAAAGTTCCGTTATAAAACATTAACAAATGAATAATACATAATTAACAAACATGCATGACA
>NW_024036476.1:0-2142 GCF_002237135.1 Teleopsis dalmanni
TTATTATTATATTATTATATTTTTTTTATTATATTATTATTGTATTATTATTATTATATAATTATTATTATATTATTATAATTATATTATATTACTATTACATTATTATTATTTTGTTATTATATAATTATTATTATATTATTATTATTATAAGTATATTATTAATATTATTATATTATTATTATTATTATTATGTTATTATTATCAATATTATACTATTATTATTATATTATTATCAATATTATACTATTATTATTATATTATTATCAATATTATACTATTATTATTATATTCTTATCATTATTATATTATTATCATTATTATTATACTATTATTATCACATTATTAGTAATACTATAATTATATTATTATTGATTATTATATTAGTATTATTACAATATTATTATTACATCATTATTATTACATTATTATATTATTATATTTTTATCATTATTATATTATTATCATTATTATATTATTATCATTATAATATTATTATCATTATATTATTATACTATTATTATTACATTATTATAATAATAATAATAATATTAATAATATAATATTATTATTATTATTATATTATTATTGATTTTTATATTATTATTATTGATTATTATATTATCATTACAATATTATTATTATATCATTATTATTATAATATTATTATTATATTATTATTATTATTATTATTATTATTATTATTATTATTATTATTATTATTATTATTAAATATTATTATTATTAAATATTATTATTATTAAATATTATTATTATTAAATATTATTATTATTAGTATTATTATTATTATTATATTATTATTATTATATTATTATTAATATTATACTATTATTATTGTTGTTGTTGTTGTAAGTCGCAGGGATCTGTAAAGCAAATAACACGAAAGAAATTACAAGACCAATACATGGGTTAAAATGTGGTTAGGTGTTGTTTGTGTAAGAAAAAAGAAGAGGCTATTTAGGAGTAAGCATGGATTGGGATATGGGTGGGATTTGGGCATATGTTGTTAAGAAGGGCACATGTTGTTATTATTAAGAATATATGAATATTATAAGAATATAATATATTATATTTGTTTATATGTATAGTTGCAAATTATATATATTCTTCTTTTCAGATCATATTTTTGATCAACAAAGTGACAATAAAATGATTTTTGATAGAATGGCCAAACAAATTGTTCACTCAAGTATACAAGGTTTTAATGGTACTATTTTTGCCTATGGACAGACGTCTTCAGGTATGCGAATTCTTATAATTTTATTGAATTATTTCTTTATCAAATTAATAAACCTTTGAAATTTTTCAGGTAAAACCTATACCATGATGGGGGATACGGAGAACCCTGGTGTTATACTTTTGGCATTTAAGGAAATATTTAAACAAATTGAACAAATTACTGATCGTAAATTCTTAATTCGGTATGTTTAGAAAGTATTGTTTTTTATTATTTAACAGTAAAAATCTAATTTTTTCACTTTATTATAGTGTTGGTTATATTGAAATTTATAATGAAAAGATCTATGATTTACTTGATAAGAAGAACACAGATCTGAAAATACATGAAACACCATCCGGTATGATAAATGTTACTTGCAAGGAAGCTTATATAACATCTGAGAAAGAACTTTTGTATCATTTTGTTACTGGTAATAAGGAACGGACAACTGGTGAAACAAATATGAATGAACGATCTAGCCGTTCGCATGCTATATTCAGGATCGTAAGTTTTGATTTTAATATTTTTTACTTTTTGGTTAAGTATTTAAATGAACATTTTTTGCTGTTCACTTATGAACTTATATATGTTATAAATATATACATTATACGTCAATGTCTATATATGTGAAATATACTTAATTATTTTGTTAATATTAAATATGTATTTTATGTTTAAATAGACAGAAAGTTCTGCCACTGAAATTTCTACAAGCCGACTCAATTTTTGACAAAATTGTTTTCTTTATTTAACCAATTATTTTGTCAATTTTTTTATAATTTTATCAAATTATTATATAAAAAAATACTTCACTGTACATATATCGTAAATATATATTATATAGTTATTATATTTATTATATTTATTATATAGTAATATTATAATAGTTATTGTAAATATAT
>NW_024036477.1:0-2140 GCF_002237135.1 Teleopsis dalmanni
ATAAATATAATTGTTGTTAAATTTCCTTTTTTATATGCAACTTTCTTTATATAGGTATACAAAGTTTCTTTCTACTGAACACTTATTCAATATCAACTTTCTGTTATGTTATGTTTGTCTATCTAAAGTCTGTTTTATAGAAAACAATAAAACAATTAATAAAGAAATTCCCCTTAATGAGAATGATTGATGTGTATGTTTGATAAATAATTTTTTTTAATTAGTTTAAACAAATATATAGGCTTTTGTATAAACTGAATAACATACTAAAGGTGTTCAAAGATGTTCTGCAACTAACTGCATTTGGTATAATGAATAATTTTATTAAAGTTGTTTTATACTAAAAAAAAAAAGTTTTCGATTCATTTCAAATATTTTTTTCTTAAAAATCGACAAAAGGATAAAAATCACAACATATGTAAATAAGTTATTTTTATTTAGGACTGCAAGGAATTATTAAGTTTTCGGAGAATTTCTTTATATTTTCTGCACCTCGTACATCTTTCTTAAGGAATGGCACTTTGGTGACATTAAAATCATGAATTTATATAAATCAGCAATTTGTTCTAATTATTTTTCTTGTATTTGAAAATAAAATCATTTTATGTATATAAAAAAAGAGATATGTATAATGATATGATAAAGCACTTTATATCTTGAAGAGCACATGCTACATGGTTGTTGATTTTCCTTTATAAATAATGGTTGGTTTACAATAATATTGTGTGTGTCGATGCCACATTTTGTTACAAATGTAAACAAACAAAAGTGTAAACAAAACGAAATGTCATTTCGCCAATTTCATACTAAAAACTTATCGATAACGCATTAAATTCAGCACTGTATTCAGGAAAAGGTATTAAATGAAGCCAATTTTTGCTCAAAGTTCGAGTTTTATTGTGCCTATTTTTATATGGCAAAATCGACTTTGGATGCTAGTTTTGCGCTCAAAGTCGATTCCAGCCAGCAAAGTTCGTAATGTAAACATAGTATAAAATTTATATTTAATTAAATATTATTAGTATCCCCTAACACAATATAACAGCCAACAAATGCCTGCTACACAATTCAAGGCATGATATGGCGGTATATGTTATGCAGTTTACAGACGAAAATTTACTTGTTTATATGCAATATATATTTGATAATTTTAGAAAATCTGTCTACTCATTTTTAATGATTTATATACCAAAATATTCTAGAATATGTATATTTTTCAAAAAAAATACCGTGCAACATTCTACCATTTCGTAAAATTTATAATTTATTAAATATTATTATTATCCCCTTAACACAGACTATAAACGCCTATAAATACCTTTAACAGAGTTCTTTATTAAACTTTACAGTGGTGGTGAGTTTTTAGCATTGTTCTGCTTTTCACCTTAATATGTTATTAGAATGGTGTTAGTTAACATATATATTTTTCGTAAAAAATCCACTTTTTTAAACATATATAATTAAAAAACGTTCTACTCGATTTTTGTGAAATTAGTTTCGTTTGAAACAGTGATCATTCTAGTTTTAGGAACCTTAAACGTGCTGGCTGTACTTCCTTCGAAATTTAAATAAAATGCAGTTATATTGGAACATGTGCAAAATGTGTACTTATTTCAATAATATTTATACATTTTTGTTAAGATATTGAAATGATTCTTATTTACTCGGTTTAGTGAGCACTTTTTTTCATACTTTTGTGTTTTAAAAAGCTTGAAATTTGACGAGTTTAGAAATTTGACTTTGACATCAAATTTCTCAACTCGATTTTTGTTTTTTTTTGCTATTGATAGCCTGATTAATTCTCTTTAGATGTATTTGCGTGCAATATTGTACCTTGTCTAGATTTTTCTAAAAATAAATTTTTTCAAAAAAAGTCGAATTTGGTCAATTTTTATTTTCCCTATAATTTAAAAAATACGCATCGTATTTCAAATTGGTTAATGCCAATCGAAAGATCTTTCAAAACTCTATAAGAATAACGCCTTTTGTTTTAGTTTAATTCATTATATTAACGAAAATATCATTTTTTAAAAATTTTTTGAAAATACAGCCCTGCATTTTCCAGCAACGTTGCTAACTTGGCACTTTATTTTTAGAAAAATCTTGAACAGGTACAATGTTGCACGGAAATACATCTAAT
>NW_024036478.1:0-2140 GCF_002237135.1 Teleopsis dalmanni
TAATTAATAAGTACTTAGTAGTATAACTTAATGTTTTTAATATTTTTAAATCAAATATTTAAAAATAAGGGCCACACACGTATTGTAAAAACACAAGTTAATATATACGATGGTTCATCTGACAATTGAGGACACTATGCACAAAAATTCTTAGGATAATAATATACAAACGGTTTTGATTAGAAACATAAACTAACCTTGTATAAAAAAAAATAAAATTCACAACACATTATTTTACAAAAAATTGAATTTTCTCTAAAAATTGATTGAGTTTCTCTAAAGAACTTGGATCCGTACTATCCGTATTATTATTGGATCCGAAATACAGTGAAATCTCTAGTTGACGGATACTTTCATAAACCAATATCTCTTTTAACCATTGAATGTGACCACTCCGCTGGACAGTACTCGTTTTGATGGCCTTGTCAATGTTAGCTTATTAGAGTTTTCGCTGTACAAATTTCAAAGAATTGTCTACTACAGTTAAATTTTTAAAGATCGAACTAGCTTTTAATAGTGGTATATAATATAAGTCTAAAAGATTTCATCTAGGTTTCATCACATATAAGAATTTTATATAATAAAGCATTATCTAAGTCATTGATTTGTAAAGTCATTTATTTGTCCATTATCAAATAGACAAATATCAGCTATTCCACTTATCTACGAAAACGGTAGACATTAAAAAACGGTCGGCTTATTATTTAGACAATAAATATATCTAACCCAATTTGTAAATAAGTGATAGGAGGAAAGGAGGATGTTCTTGCTAGGTACTAATTACTGACTAAAAGTAAACTCTATGCCAGCTGTTGTTGGTTCCACGATTGTAGCGTGGGACGGACGATGTCATCCAGATAAAGGACTAAGAATGGTGGAGGCTTCTACATTAACCCGTAAGTAAGTCGATGAGAAATTGAATTGGATGAGCTAGGGGGAAGATTATAAGGCCTGGTAAAGTATCGTCGCATAATAAAAAGGAATCATAAAAAGTTAGCGGAGTTGGAAAAGTATCTTCCAACGAGTCTGTGTTTACATTTGAACCGATACATTGCGTTCATATCTAAAACAACTATAACCTTATTTATAGAATCAAGCTCATAGCTGGGGTGGCAGATACATTTATTTTGCTATATCGATTTATACTTTGTTGAGTTGATGACAACCTATATTATTAAGTATCTATTTTTTCCTTTACTTATTAACAACTCAACAAACTTAATACACCGATTTTACATCACGTATCTGAAGGGTACAATAACATGGGAAAAATTCATTTCTACACTTCGTAGACACTAAATAGGAAACATTTCTGACTATCTTACCACCTACAAGTAAAAATTAATTAGAATGCAACGGACATAAACTCAAGCATAATTAAAATCAATTGTCATAATAAAAATATTATTACTTTTTGTTTCTCATATTAAAATGTAATTTATTTTTGAATTGACAAATTAATTTTTAATAAAATTTCAAAAAAAATTTCGATAGTTGGGTTCCGAACTATACTGTCCTCTGCAAGCACTAAAATGGAAATTCATTAAATGAATTCATAATTAACTGCCACAACTGTAAATGCTCAAAACTCATAAATGCACGTTTTTACATGAAAATTGCCGCCAATTAATTTGTTGCTTTCAGTAAAATTGTTTCGTTAAAGTTGTAGGAGCACAGATAACAGATACAGATACAGATACAGATACTTACTTGTAGATACTTACAAGCACACAATCACAAAAACTTATGAGCATAACAAATTTATTGAAAGTACATAAATGAATTCATTGATGCCGGATATTGAAAGTCACAAATTAAGACTTAACGATCGATGTGGTCTTTATCCACTTGGAATATCCCATAAAATTTGTAATTCAGGACACACAACATCAAAAACTGCGGTAGGTTGACAATTTTTATGCGCTGGGATACTGCGGCGAAATGTTTGATATATGATTGATATTTTAGATGTAGGAAGATGTAAATGGTTTTATTTTAAATGTGTTTAATAACATGATAATCCTTTTTCAATTAAAAAATATTTGGAATTTGTAGTCTATCTGACACATTGTTTAACTAGACTTGAACCAAATCTGAGGTCAAAATATGGGGTATGGTTGGTTCAACGATATCACATGTT
>NW_024036479.1:0-2140 GCF_002237135.1 Teleopsis dalmanni
ATGAATATTAATATGAGAATATGAATATGAGAAAACGAATTTGAATATGTGAATATGAACATGAGAATATTAATATGAAAATATGAATATGAATATAAATAAGATAATATGAATATGAGAATATGAATATAAGAATATAAATATGAATATTAATATGAGAATATAAATATGAGAAAACGAATATGAATATGTGAATATGAACATGAGAATATGAATATGAAAATATGAATATGAAAATATGAATATGAGAATATGAATATGATAATATGAATATGAATATTAATAAGAGAATATGAATATGAGAATATGAATATTAATAGAAAATATGAATATGAGAAAACGAATATGAATATGTGAATATGAACATGAGAATATTAATATGAAAATATGAATATGAATATAAATAAGAAATATGAATATGAGAATATGAATATAAGAATATAAATATGAATATTAATATGAGAATATAAATATGAGAAAACGAATATGAATATGTGAATATGAACATGAGAATATTAATATGAAAATATGAATATGAATATAAATAAGATAATATGAATATGAGAATATGAATATAAGAATATGAATATGAATATTAATAGAAGAATATGAATATGAGAAAACGAATATGAATATGTGAATATGAACATGAGAATATGAATATGAAAATATGAATATGAATATAAATAAGAGAATATGACTATAAGAATATAAACATGAATATTAATATGAGAATATAAATATGAGAAAACGAATATGAATATGTGAATATGAACATGAGAATATTAATATGAAAATATGAATAATGAATATGAATATGGATATGAATATGAATATGAATATGAATATGAATATGAATATGAATATGAATATGAATATGAATATGAATATGAATATGAATATGAATATGAATATGAATATGAATATGAATATGAATATGAATATGAATATGAATATGAATATGAATATGAATATGAATATGAATATGAATATGAATATGAATATGAATATGAATATGAATATGAATATGAATATGAATATGAATATGAATATGAATATGAATATGAATATGAATATGAATATGAATATGAATATGAATATGAATATGAATATGAATATGAATATGAATATGAATATGAATATGAATATGAATATGAATATGAATATGAATATGAATATGCATATTGATATGAATATGTATGAATTTGAATATGAATATGAATATGAAATGAATATGAATATGAATATGAATATGAATATGAATATGAATATGAATATGAATATGAATATGAATATGAATATGAATATGAATATGAATATGAATATGAAAATTTGAATATGAAAATTTGAATATGAATATGAATATGAATATGAATATGAATATGAATATGAATATGAATATGAATATGAATATGAATATGAATATGAATATGAATATGCATATGAATATGAATATGCATATGAATATGAAATATGAATATGAATATGAATATGAATATGAATATGAATATGAATATGAATATGAATATGAATATGAATATGAATATTGATATGAATATGAATATGAATATGAATATGAATATGAATATGAATATGAATATGAATATGAATATGAATATGAATATGAATATGAATATGAATATGAATCTGAATATGAATATGACTATGAATATGAATATGAATATGAATATGAATATGAATATGAATATGAATATGAATATGAATATGAATATGAATATGAATATAAATATGAATATGAATAAGAATATGAATATGAATATGAATATGAATATGAATATGAATATGAATATGAATATGAATATGAATATGAATATGAATATGAATCTGAATATGAATATGAATCTGAATATGAATATGAATATGAATATGAATATGAATATGAATGAATATGAATATGGATATGAATATGAATATGAATATGAATATGAATATGAATATGGATATGGATATGAATATGAATATGAATATGAATATGAATATGAATATGAATATGAATATGAATATGAATATGAATATGAATATGAATATGAATATGAATATGATATGAATATGAATATGAATATGAATATGAATATGAATATGAATATGAATATGAATATGAATATGAATATGAATATGA
>NW_024036481.1:0-2133 GCF_002237135.1 Teleopsis dalmanni
TGCTACTACCGCCATTTAGTAGTTTCGAGAAGTGATCCCTCCAAATATTAAGCATGCTTTGGACATCTATCACCAGATTACCGTTTTCATCTTTGCAGGAATTAGCTCCGGGTTTATAACCATTTGTCAGGCTTTTAATTTTTTGATAGAATTTTCGAGCCATATTCCTGTCGCCCAGCTTCTCAAGCTCTTCGTACTCACGTCTTTCTGTTTCCTTCTTTTTTCGCCTGAAAAGACGTTTCTCTTCCCTTCTCTTTTGCCGATATCGCTCTTTAACAGCGCGCGTCGCAACTGACCGCAGGGTGGCTTGATATGCTGCGTCTTTCTCTGCGGTAGCATTGCGACACTCTTGGTCGTACCAGCTGTTCTTTGTATACGGTGATAGCCGATCACCTCTTCTGCAGCGGTACGCATAGAGTTAGAGATGTGGTTCCATTGCGCGCATATATCGGCTTCTTCAGATGAGTTTTCCAGATATTGGGAGAGTCGAGTAGCGAAGTCATTAGCTGTCTGTTGTGATTGCAGCTTTTCGACGTCTAGCTTTCGCTGTGCTTGTTCACGTACCTTTTTCATCGCACATAAACGTGTGCGGATCTTGGCTGCAACAAGGTAATGATCCGAGTCGATGTTGGCTCCACGGATAGTACGTACATCCAAGACACTGGAAGCATGCCTTCCGTCTATCACAACGTGATCAATTTGAGATCTTGTGTTTTAATCAGGTGACAGCCATGTTGCCTTATGTATGTTGAGATGCTGGAATCTGGTACTACTAACCACCATGTTTCTAGCCGCGGCGAAATCAATCAGCCTTCTTCCATTATCAGAAGTTTTCGTGTGAAGGCTGAACTTTCCGACAGTAGCACCAAAGATACCTTCTTTACCCACCTTTGCGTTGAAGTCTCCAACAACTATTTTGATGTCATGATGGGGACAGCGTTCATATGCTTGTTCAAGTTGTTCATAGAAAATTTCCTTGGTGTCGTCATCTTTATCTTCCGTTGGGGCGTGCGCACATATTAGAGTGATAAAGAAAAATTTTGCCTTAATCCGGATTTTTGCGAGCCTTTCGTTTATTGGTGTAAACGTTGAGACCAAATTTCTCAGCTTTTGGCCTACCGCAAATCCGACTCCAAACTCGTGCTTTGTTGCATGGCAGCTGTAGTAGATGTCACAATGATCTCGTTTAGAGCATCCTTGTCCCGTCCATCGCATTTCCTGGAGAGCGGTAATGTCAGCCTTATATTCGTTGAGGACATTAACCAGCTGTATAGATGCACCTTCTCTGTAAAGAGTTCGGACATTCCAGGTGCATATTTTTAAATCGTGTTCCTTAATACGTTTGCGTTTGTCGTCATCAGTAGATCGTTTCCTTATCCGAGGCTGCCTCTTCGTTTGCATTGAAAGGATTTTTTTAAATGGTGGGTTCCAAGCCCGACGCAAAACCTCATATATCCCTGAGGTGGATTTCGCTGCACACATTAGTTCACTACGCACGGATGATTGTAGCTATCCAGAGGGGCCACGTGGAGGCTGTGTGTCAACTTGGAGAGAACAGTGACAAGGATCGCGCTGGCATTTACCATGTTAAATGCAATCAGACACTTTACCTTGCATGTTCAATCCCATCCCCCCTTGCATATTTATTAATATATAATAAAAAAAATTAGAAATAAATCAACTATATGAATCAACACCCATCATTGTGGGTAGATATAGCAATAAAATAATTGAAAAAATAATTGAATCTGAAAATTTATCTATATTGAAAGTTGGAAAATGGAAATAAAATTACATGAAATTTAATCTATATTACAAATAAAATTTAACACGTAATCTATTTAAAATGAAATTATTTTACTTCAATGTGTCTTATTAAAATTTTTTAAAAGTTTTCTTTCCTTAACAGCATAAAAAGTTTTCTTATTAAAATCTACATTTGCAAACATAAACATAAAAGTTTTCTTATAGTTTTATAAAAAAACAACTAGCTTAAAAGTATTGGAAGAAGATTAATATTAAATAGTTATTTTCTTCAGCAAAAAGTAATTCAATTTTATAATTCCAAAAGTCTTTTAACAATTCTAAATAAAGTTTCATTTGTTTTAGTTTAAAATTTAATTTAAATATATA
>NW_024036482.1:0-2133 GCF_002237135.1 Teleopsis dalmanni
CAATGCCATTCCAGTGTTACTACAATGGGCCATTATTTGAGCTCAACTCGGCTTTTTGGAAACAAGGCCGCTACTCCAAACCACCTCCAACCCACAACTTACTCCAACCCAACCCTATCTATGTTAAATAATTTGTTTACTCATTCATTCATTAGTAATATAAATACAGATTTACTTGAAAAGGTGACTAAAAATGTGTATTTCAGAATCAATTTTTTGTAGTTTTCTATATAAAACTAATACATTAAATAAATAAAATTCATTAATAACGTTTACAATTTATTATTATATTAAAATTGCATAGTTCAACTGATCACACTTTTGATTATTTTAATGGATAATTATGTATCTTAAAATGTAAAAAATCTTATGAAAACGTCACCGTGCATTTTAAATTTATTTTTAATAATTTGTTATGAAGCAGTATTAAAATATTTAATAAACTCCACAAAAAAGTTAATACTTTCTTTCAGTTAATACAATTTTATACACAATAATTCAGTTGTTTTAAATGTTGAAGTTGTAAAAGTGAATGCACAATTACAAAGCCTATAAAATTAAGTAAAAAAGCCAATATAAACTTACCGGTCATAAAATACACGATAAGTTTCATGAACCCACAATCGTCCTAACTTCTCAACATCAGGCAAACGTTTCGCTGGCACTTTGACAATACCCTGGAAGACACGAGTGATGTCACGTAGTGAAAATGTATAATGAGATTTTGCTGGAGTTGGCAGGAAAACTCTAATAGCCTCTCGATAAACGTTGGTCATCGCTTCTGCCAATCCCTAGAAAAAATGGACAAAAGCACAAATGCATGATAAATAAAATAAAAAAGAAATAATAAAAATGATATAAAGTGCATACAAATTGAGTTATTAAGCAAACTGTATTAATTTGTCAACTTCATTTTGTTTTAATAAATACATTTAAATGTGAGTTATTTTCCGAATAAAAAAGTATCAAAATAGTATACGTGCATATATACATACATACAATATCAACGATTTTTAATATATGAACTTACTCTGGCAAGTATTGCTACTTTATCTGGATAATCTTTGGCGAAATGCCAATTGCCTATTGTTGTAAATATTCTTATTATTGTTGCATCTTCGAATGTGTCTACCGCAATTGCGAATGTATGACGATAAAAACGTGGAAATATAAAGTTGCTACCACCGACCATACCCATCGCTCCTAAAAAGGTCTATTGCAAGGAAATAAATTAAAAATTTTTTAATATAAAATTTTATCAACATTAGTAGCATTAATATAATAAATTCGTTACATTATCGTAGAGTTTTTAAAAACTTTTTTCATTGCTTTTAAGGTATAGACAAGTTATATATATTGTATTAAGTTTCATTTAATTAAGATTTAATTTAATTATTAGTTACAATTGTTAAAGAAAAGGTTATACGTAACAAATTACGTTCATATTAGACATTTAAAAATATTATTTAATATTTAATAATAATTATATATATTGATTCAATACATTTTAATGTCACAAAAAAAAAACTTTCAAACAATTTTAAGGGAACAGTTTAGTTCAGTACTATTTATTTCGCACTATTTAATTTCATATTTATTTTATTCAAACATAAAAATTATTGTTTACTAGTAGACTCCAGTTCCGCCCAATTGAAAAGTAGCTGCTACTATGGTAGCAACAACCAAATGTAAATTAATAGACTGTAGTTTTTATAAGGTTACAATAGAATAAGGTCGATAACCAGTAGGAGATAGCATAGGTAAATACACAAACTTATCAATTAATTTATTAATATAAGTGAATACAATATAAACAAATATAAGTGCAAATAGGGACAGACAATTCAAATTTTCTTTGGCTGGATCAGTAATATGGAACAGTAATTTTATCCGGTTTAGAATAGTGTCCATTTAAAAGATTATTTTCATTTCATAAAATATTAATTTTGGATACCAGCAATACTACATAGTTAACAGCAGTGTCCCTTAATGTTCCTTACTTACTCTTACTCTTACTTACTTACTCTTACAAAGCTCTTACTGTATATAAATTTAAGACACTCTTACCGAATTTCTTAAATTTTAAGCCTGGCACTTGCAGTTCAAACAAATTATATATGGACTTTAAACTAA
>NW_024036483.1:0-2133 GCF_002237135.1 Teleopsis dalmanni
ACTCTGTGATGAGTTTTAAACTTCGCTGACGCGGTACATCTGAACTCTGACTTTTCGACTCTGTGATGAGTTTTGAATTTCGCAGACGTGGTACGTCTGGACTCTGACTTTTCGACTCTGTGATGAGTTTTAAACTTCGCTGACGCGGTACATCTGAACTCTGACTTATCGACTCTGTGATGAGTTTTAAACTTCGCAGACGCGGTACATCTGGACTCTGACTTTTCGACTCTGTGATGAGTTTTGAATTTCGCAGACGTGGTACATCTGGACTCTGACTTTTCGACTCTGTGATGAGTTTTAAACTTCGCAGACGCGGTACATCTGGACTCTGACTTTTCGACTCTGTGATGAGTTTTGAATTTCGTAGACGTGGTACATCTGGACTCTAACTTTTCGACTCTGTGATGAGTTTTAAATTTTTCTGACGCTGTACATCCGGACTCTGACTTTTCGACTCTGTGATGAGTTTTGAACTTCGCTGACGCGGTACATCTGGACTCTGACTTTTCGACTCTGTGATGAGTTTTAAATTTTCCTGACGCTGTACATCTGGACTCTGACTTTTCGACTCTGTGATGAGTTTTGAACTTCGCTGACGCGGTGGTACTAAGCACCTACAAGGTGTCTGCTCTTGTGGATTTTCTTGCTGGGCTTTTAAATAATCTCGAGGTTGTACGCGTCGTGTCGTTATGCTTGACTTTGGTAGTGATGCTGAAGTCACATTTCCAGTTATAAATGCTGTTGCTTGCTTAGCGGTTGATTGGTTCTGAGGCTGATTACTTTGTTTCTGATCAGGAATGGACGACTCGAAGCTTAGACTATGGATAATTTTATCCCGTGCTGGCATATTGGGTATGCTTCTCATTGTATTTTGTACCACCATCGCTTGAGGGGACTCGACTATCATGCGCCCTACGTTCACTTCACGGACACGATTACGGCTCACTTTATCCTGTTCTGTACTTAGTTCTTCGAAGTCATCGGCAAGTGTTGTTAATTCATTTAGGCTTGTAAACTCTGAACGTTTAATGTACATCCGGTAGTCTGCCTTCATGTTTCGATACACCCGCTCCAATTGCGAACCTGGATCCATGCCAGTGTGTCGCATTAGATTTATAATGTCAAGTGAGTAATCCTTGAAACTTTCTTTTGTCTTTTGTAGTCGTGTTCGTACCTCATTTTCTAAGTTTTCGAAATATCTACATGATATGAAGAATTTGAAGAAATCTTCCTTGAAGCTTGACCAGAGGGGCCAAGGTTTCTGGTTGTTGCGGTACCATCTTAATGCTTTATCTTCAAAGAGTATTGGCATCATCTTGGGAATTAGATTAACATCGATACTGTACATAGCCGCCAGTTCCTCTATGTGATCGATGAAACCTAGTGGATCCTTACCACCGTCATATTTACAGGACCACTTCTGTACCTCTTCAACCACCTGAAGGTAGGAGCGCACTGGAGGATTTATTGAACTTCCACATGTTCCTGGTATTCCTCTTGATCCCAACGACATTGTTCCTTGTTGCGATATTCGTTAATATTTTATTCTCTGGATCGTAATTTTTTTATTCAAGCCTTGACCACTGTGATTTGACCAATCAGGTCCCTGGTAAATCTTTTTCTTTCCACTTGGAATACTATCGAACTCTAGTCCCTGCTCGGGCGCCAATTGTAACGACACGGATTCGTCGTTTTAATTCTGCTGAGGTATTACTCAGTCGCGGTCCGGGTCGTTGCAATAAATTTGTTTTATTGACTAGTTCGAAACTGGTAAACCAATGAGTGGAAAGTAAAAGACCGTTTGTTTTTATTATTTTAAAAATTTTATTTATTAAAAGTTTTCTTAAATAACTTATTCTAGTCTTGATTCTACTCAGTAAGTTTTATCCAAAGACGTCAGAACATCAAAGGGTTTTTTCCAAATCTACGTAATTAGTTTCTAGCCAAAGACGTCAAAACATCAAAGGCGTTTATAAAGTCTATTCAATAATTTTTACCCAAAGACGTCAGAACATCAAAGGGTTTTTTTCCAAATCTACGTAATTAGTTTCTAGCCAAAGACGTCAAAACATCAAAGGCGTTATACAATCTACTCACAAGTTTCTACGAATTTATTTAGCCTTAGCGTCG
>NW_024036484.1:0-2132 GCF_002237135.1 Teleopsis dalmanni
TTTCTCAGGCTTTCAAGCCGATATTATAAAAACATATCTAACTTTGATTTATAAGCCGATGAGAAAAAATTTTTAGAGAAATAGGAAGAATTAGAAGAAATTGAATAGAATTACTCAGGGATTTAAACCAATATCTTCCCAAACTCATGCTGCTAGATCACGAGGCAGAGTTTTAAAAGTGATTATAAAATATACCATAAATTCTTTTAGAGATATTGAAAGTACAATATATTCTACTATATGTAGAATTGTTTAGGATATCAAGCTGATATTATAAAAACATCTTAGGCTATTAAAGCTATAAGTAAAAGTTTTAAAACATATTTACAAATTATAGATTTTTAAAAAGAAAAACATTTTTAAACAAAAAATTACTGTTACGAGTTTTTATATATATATTATATTTTGTATCAAAAATTATATTATGTACTTCAATTTATAGCATTTAAAAAGCGATTTATCATGCTGAGATGGAAAAATATTTTTCTTTTATTAATTTACAAGCAAAATACGAATTTTTTTAAAAATAGTGAATCACAACAACAAAATTTTATATTTAATTAATTGAATATTTAGCAGATCGTAAGCACAGTAGATGAGTTTGCTGTTGAACATTAACAACAAATAGACAAATACTTCAACTTAGAACAGCACAAGTCAAGTTCGGTGTTGGGTCAGTTAGTCGAAAAAATTGAATTGGCTCTTCAAATTTGGCAGGGTTCGAGTTCAAACCTTGGCACTTGCAGTCTAAACAATTAATTAGGAATAATTAAATTCAAAAAATATTTCCAAATATGACTGATATGGTTACTTGGCAATTCTCAATGGTCAGACAAAAATCCAATTAATTAATAATAAATAAAATTTTGTTGTTATGATTCACTACTGTTTCAAAATTCCATTCTATTGAAAATAGTTTTTTTCATGATATTTAACTCAATATTAAATTTTTCAATTGTTTATATTAATTGGTTTGAAAAAGATATGTTTCGAATAAAAACCTCCAGTGGATAGTCGCCGATTATACAAAATACAACTGCACTTCAGATATATCTGCAAAAAGATATTTATATATATAGAGCTGACAGATCGTCTCATCAATTCACCAAAAAAATTACTAAACTTAAACCTATTCTGGGAAGAAAAGTTTAAATTTCTCGATGACGACTTTGGTATAACTTGAAATCAAGAAGTATCTTGAAGTTACGAGTCAGCTGCTGATAATAACGTTTAAAAGTTGAAGAAGAAATATAAAAGAAAAATATAATATAAAAGAAATATACGACGAAAGGTTATAAAGGTTAGCAAGGTGAATGAAAAGGTGTTAAATGATATCACATGGATTTTAACATTCACTAAAACGTTAAAATCCCAGTGAGTTAAACATTAGCTAAAATGCTCCAGTTAACTGAGAATACGTTTAAGGACCGTAGATTAACTAACAGCAGTACTTGCAACACCAAGAGACATACTGGTAATACCGGTTTGGATTGAAAATATAGATCGAACAAATGTATTTACGTGAAGCAATAATGTCATTTGAAGATATAATAAACCTACTACGAGTAAATAGTTAATAGTAATAGAATGTCCAAAGTCACGCTTTTTATAAAAAAAAATGTTATTTTTTTATATTACTACTTTTACTTTTCAATAAAAAGATTATTAGAATATTAAAATAAAAAATTAAAAAAATAAAAATTTAAAAATAAAAAATAAAAAAAAAAAATTAAAAATCAGAAAAATTATTATCAAAAAATTTTTAAAAAAAATAAATTTAAGAAAAAAAATAAATAAAAATAAATAAATAAATAAAAAAATAAAAAAAAAATAAATAAATAAAAAAATAAATAAAAAAAAATAAAAATAAAATAATAAAAATAAAAAAATTAAAAAAAAAATATTTAAAAAGTACGAAGTGTTATTTCTGATTTAATAGAGCTGGTAGCAGTTAGCAGAATTAATTTTTCTCTTGAGAGCCCCTCATTTGATTAGATATGGGAAAATCTGGCAATTTAGATTATTTTTGTTTCAAGAATCATATATTAACAAATTTTTGCTCCAGTGCTTAAATTCTACTAAGCGGAGCTAAAGAATTGTTAGGATAATGGTCATTGTTGAATAGTTTAGAT
>NW_024036485.1:0-2131 GCF_002237135.1 Teleopsis dalmanni
AAATTTTGTTAAAACTGACCAAAATGTTTTTTTAATGATATTATGTGGGACTTAAACACAATTTATTACAATAATTTTGATTTAAAAAGTTTTATTTGAAGTGTTTTTTCTTTATCCTGAGGTCAATACACGTGCGAGTGCGTTGAACAGGGAATAAAAAAATAGAATGGAAAAATACGATAATTAAAAAAATAAAATAAAGTGAATCGGCTATTGAACTTGTCATGAGGTATTTAAAACCAAAATAAGACAAACTATTATCGTAGGTGAACGCACCTAAAAAAATGCCCACATTAATGATAAGGTTTTTAAAATAAAGACGCCCATTTGCATACGCAAAATTTATTAAAGTTGTGAAATCTGAGTCCCATTTTGTGGTCTGACATTACTGGCATTAAAATAAAATTATTTGTGCTTTGATGTGAATGGCAGACCCACTCATATATTTCCCCACGTCAGTACAGAGTATCACCTTACAAAACGTTTGGATATGGCATTGTTAGTAACAAATGTGAACGGACTTACAGCATGACAGTTTCTAATGATAAATGCTTTTAAGTTCGCGACTGTTATTATGATAAAAGAAGGCAGACTTTCGTGAGATTTAATTTACGCTTTTAATTTAGAACTTATACAGTAGGCACTTGAAGTTGAAATTTTAGAATTTTAACAAAGAAAAGCATTTTCTTGAATAAGATGTTGCGTGGTGTTTTAATGTACAAAGGTACACGTACAACGGTGCGTATGAGTGACAAAACTGTGTGCTTCAAAAATGATTGAAGTCGTTTTGCAGACTAAAGTAATTGTTTTCATAAAGTTATGTTCATACGATTTCGTTGTTAAAAAGTTCATAGAATTGTTGTGAATATCAGACAGTTTTGTTGTGCAATTGTGTGTTTATTAATATAAAAATAAAATATCAAATTATGCTTTTGGACGGTTACTTTTTACACATGATTTATATTAACAAAATTACTTTTAAATAGTTTGTATGTTCCATTAAATATTAAATATATTTTTATGTATTTAAATATATGTTCCGTAACCTTTAAAATGAATAGGTACAAAAGTTTAAAAATTTTATACACAATATAAACATATAAGCTATTTAAAATTGCTGTCATGGTATTTCATTTCTTTTTTCTATTTATGATAAATATCTCAATATTGCCTTCATATTTGCGCATTTCTATTTGCTTTATAATAAATGGTATAGAAGTTTTTTTTTATCACATATTAAACCACATATATCACCATCATCTATTGCTAAGATTATCCATAATCTGTCATTGTCAAGAATTTTTATTTATAAAATAAAATCGCATCTTTTATTGTGTATTATATTTTTAAACATAAAATCAGAATCTATTTTATTGGCACACACTTTCAGCCTCTTTGTTAGAAGATTTTTTTTGAGTTTTGTACATGTTTTCAGACAAAAATATTCTATAAAAAGCACGCATATTTAAATTTTAAAGCAAAGTGATAAATGTCCTTGTCTAAAGTGTCACATGAGACATTATCGATTTCATCGCAACCGAAAAGACCATGTTTTTCAGCGATTTTCTTCTTTGCCTTTTTTGAACTGAAACTGACAAATCGTAATTGACTTAAGGATAAGATTAAAATTTATTTATTTTATATCTTCCAAGTTCATCGTGACTTTTAAATATTTAGTTACATATTTATATATAAATATATATTATTAATTACTTAAACTTATGCTTGAGATTCGAATGAAACTCAAGTTTATTGAATGAATTTATATTTATTTAGTCAAGTCAAGAGTCAAAGTGAAAAGGAAGAATTTTTCAAAGCAAACTATTTTTTTTAGCTTAACTTCAGAAAATTGTTTTTTAATGGAAGAATATTAGGTTTTCTTAAATCTCGTTTCATTTTATTGTATAAAAATATATAATGCATGGCTTAAATTTAAATAATAGTAATATTATTCATACTTTTTATTAGAAGTGGTAATAGTAATACTCGTTATTACTACAGCAAAGGTCAAATTCTTCTTTTTTTTATTAGGTGGTTAGATATGTAGCACTTATTCTTTGACAATAGCAAGGACCTTAACCTTCAAAAAATAAATAAACGATTTAGAACAAAATAAAATATTTTAAATCTC
>NW_024036486.1:0-2130 GCF_002237135.1 Teleopsis dalmanni
ATTAATATTCATATTCATATTATCATATTCATATTCTCATATTCATATTTTCGTATTCATATTTTCATATTCATATTCTCATGTTCATATTCACATATTCATATTCGTTTTCTCATATTTATATTCTCATATTAATATTCATATTTATATTCTTATATTCATATTCTCATATTCATATTATCTTATTTATATTCATATTCATATTTTCATATTAATATTCTCATGTTCATATTCACATATTCATATTCGTTTTCTCATATTTATATTCTCATATTAATATTCATGTTTATATTCTTATAGTCATATTCTCTTATTTATATTCATATTCATATTTTCATATTCATATTCTCATGTTCATATTCACATATTCATATTCGTTTTCTCATATTCATATTCTTCTATTAATATTCTCATATTCATATCATATTCATATTCATATTCATATTCATATTCATATTCATATTCATATTCATATTCATATTCATATTCATATTCATATTCATATTCATATTCATATCCATATTCATATCTTCATATTCATATTCATATTCATATTCATATTCATATTCATATTCATATTCATATTCATATTCATATTCATATTCATATTCATATTCATATTCATATTCATATTCATATTCATATTCATATTCATATTCATATTCATATTCATATTCATATTCATATTCATATTCATATTCATATTCATATTCATATACTCCAATATTCATATTTTCATATTAATATTCTCATGTTCATATTCACATATTCATATTCGTTTTCTCATATTTATATTCTCATATTAATATTCATGTTTATATTCTTATAGTCATATTCTCTTATTTATATTCATATTCATATTTTCATATTCATATTCTCATGTTCATATTCACATATTCATATTCGTTTTCTCATATTCATATTCTTCTATTAATATTCATATTCATATTCTTATATTCATATTCTCATATTCATATTATCTTATTTATATTCATATTCATATTTTCATATTAATATTCTCATGTTCATATTCACATATTCATATTCGTTTTCTCATATTTATATTCTCATATTAATATTCATATTTATATTCTTATATTCATATTCTCATATTCATATTCTCTTATTTATATTCATATTCATATTTTCATATTAATAATCTCATGTTCATATTCACATATTCATATTCGTTTTCTCATATTCATATTTTCATATTAATATTCATATTCTCATATTCATATTCTCTTATTAATATTCATATTCATATTATCATATTCATATTCTCATATTCATATTTTCATATTCATATTTTCATATTCATATTCTCATGTTCATATTCACATATTCATATTCGTTTTCTCATATTTATATTCTCATATTAATATTCATATTTATATTCTTATATTCATATTCTCATATTCATATTATCTTATTTATATTCATATTCATATTTTCATATTAATATTCTCATGTTCATATTCACATATTCAAATTCGTTTTCTCATATTCATATTCTCATATTAATATTCATATTCTCGTATTCATATTCTCTTATTAATATTCATATTCATATTATCATATTCATATTCTCATATTCATATTTTCATATTCATATTTTCATATTCATATTCTCATGTTCATATTCACATATTCATATTCGTTTTCTCATATTCATATTCTTCTATTAATATTCATATTCATATTCTTATATTCATATTCTCATATTCATATTATCTTATTTATATTCATATTCATATTTTCATATTAATATTCTCATGTTCATATTCACATATTCATATTCGTTTTCTCATATTTATATTCTCATATTAATATTCATATTTATATTCTTATATTCATATTCATATTCATATTCATATTCATATTCATATTCATATTCATATTCATATTTTCATATTCATATTCATATTCATATTCCTATTTTCGTATTCATATTCATATTCGTATTTTCATATTCATATTCATATTCATATTCATATTCATATTCCTATTTTCGTATTCATATTCATATTCATATTCGTATTTTCATATTCATATTCATATTCATATTCATATTCATATTCATATTCATATTCATATTCATATTCATATTCATATTCATATTCATATTCA
>NW_024036488.1:0-2129 GCF_002237135.1 Teleopsis dalmanni
CTGGATGATAAACTGGCGTATTAAACCGAATGAATCAAAATCTGTCCAGGTAACATTCACTACAAAACGTTCTACGTGCCCGCCGGTCTTAATAAACAATACTCAATTACCACAAGCTTTAGAAACAAAATACTTGGGCATACATCTGGATAGTAAGCTAACCTGGAAATCACACATATTCAAAAAGCGTAAAGCCTTGGGTCTTAAATTACGAAACTTATTTTGGTTCCTCAGCCGAAATTCCAAACTGTCACTCGACAACAAGCTGCTTATATACAAATCTGTACTTAAACCTATATGGAGTTATGGGGCCCAATTATGGGGTACTGCAGCAGACTCAAACCTGGCAATTATACAGCGCTTCCAATCTAAAACACTACGAATGATCACAAACGCACCTTGGTATACAACGAATGAACAGCTACATAAACAATTACATGTTCGAACAATCAAGGAAGAAATAGCAAGTATTTTAAAGAATTACGCTCAACGCTTATATATGCACCCAAACCCTCTGGTTACTCAACTGATGTCCCCTTCCAATACCTTTACAAGGCTGAGAAGAAAAACATCGCGAGACATTTTAAATATGTATATGTAGACAATACACTTTTATTTTAAATATATATGGATATGTCACTGGGCATAGTCCATACGTGCCTTTCTTTTTATATCGTAATAACCATTATTACGATTTAAATTTATATATATTACTTATTGTCAGTCATTCCTGACAGATTGTAATAAATAAATGGATTTCAAAAAAAAAAAAAAAAATTTCAAACACATAAGGTATAATTTTACGTTATCCGCGATATGAGGTTAAGTAGAAAAGACAAAGTCCTCAACTGTTATTTTTTACATACAAATTGTATGTTATTACGGAAATAAAATTAAATAAGTTAAATAAGTATTGAAATTAAGTTTTAGTATTTATGTAAATAGTGAAACAAGAATTGAATATCCACCGCCTGTCGCTGTAAGACGGTAGCAACAAACAGTCAGCTTTGAAGAGAGTTTGGTGTTACTTCTTACAGTGATTGTTGGTGGCTAGGGCATCGATAAAGCCAGGTAAGAATATACCGATATGTATGTGAAATGCACGTTATGAAGTTAGAAATTGTTACTTAATTAAATAAAAACTCCTTGAATAAATAATAAATGTCAATAGCATTTTTTTGACGCATCCAATATTTTTAAAGTTTTCTACAGAAAGTGCTGACCTTATTATTACCTACTATGTGAGGACGGAAATTTACATTAAATTTCCGCCTACGTAAATATATATTGGACACATCACTTTGGTACAAACATTACAATGAACTAAAAAACAAAAATAACATCACAACACAGTTTTATTCATTTTATACACAACACAACACCCAATATAACACTTACTGGTAACAAATGTTGAAGATATCTGCAATAAAGTTCATTCAATAAATATTTATCATATTTATTATAAACTACTCACCAAAATCCACCCCGCAATAAACTAATTGCAGCATGCACCCACGACATAACCATCTGATCTGCAATTACGTTGAAATAAAAATTTAAAAATGTAATTAATTACCTCACTTACCTGATTTAGTTATGAATTATATTTCTATTTTTTTAAATTAATTTTATATGTATTAAACTAATATTTATTAAAAATTAAATTAAATAAACTAAAAAAATCAAAAGAAGCACCGAATGCAATTTTAGTCACATTTTGCAATAATCAAAACAAAATAGCAGAATAGAAAACAAGAACTGCCAAAAATATTCGCCGCAAGAGAAGCTCAAAGAGACGTAAAGTGAACAAGCAGAATGGCAAAGTAAACAAGACTTGCGTGAGATCAGCTGTAAATAAAATGATACGCTACGAAAAAAGCTCGGTTGGTTGAGTATTTAAGACGTCCATTTTTGTTCAGACGGCGACTTGTAGAATATTTACTAAGGAACCTGGGGATTACAAGTTCTAATTAGCACTAGTTGCATTAAATTAATTTCGATATAAAGAAATTAGTGACACGAAGAAATATCTTGTATTAACAATTATTGCACTGCGATCGGCTGTAGTACGCCTACTGCAAGTAAAATAATTTTTAATTAAAACATAAAGGAATATATCCATATCAGGA
>NW_024036489.1:0-2127 GCF_002237135.1 Teleopsis dalmanni
GGGACACACAAGAAAGCTGGAATTCAAGAAAAATTCTTGAAAATCTCTTTGCTCCGAAATAGAAAATATTAAGAAATTGACACTCCTGCTCCCTTTTCATCAACACTGCGGATAGAAGTACGCCCGTATCTAAGTTCATTTAACAGCTTATCGAGATAAATTTTCCCGGTTGTTGAGATAATTGTTCCTAACTAGTAGTTATTCGACTGGCTTGGCAAATTCAACAAAGGTAATAATGTCAATAATATGTCTCATCCAGCTTTAATTTGTTGATGTTCGTAATCTTTTATAGCTGCCTTACAATTATGCCCTAATAGCTAAAAGACAGGTCTGGGAAATTTTTATTGCATAGTCTGGAGGAATAGATCACAATTCGTCTAACGACACTCGACTTAAGAATCTCTTAAAGAAATGACATTCCACAAAGATACTCCCCGAAGCAGAATTTATTATAATATGAATCAGATGGATCAAACACAAAATTTCAAATTTTTTATATCTAAAATTGAGTGACCAAAAAGTCAAGGTTAAAATTCTAAGGTTTATTCTGCACACAAAATTACATTGGAAAGCCAATGCTGAACAAAGAATTCGCAAAACCCATTTAGCAAGTAAATGTAGAGACATACACTGAATGCAAAAATGGGTAGAAGAATAACTACCGAGACTTACGCTATATACCTAAAGTTATGTAAGTCTTATCATATTTACAACTACTTCAATATTTTAAGATGGGGATTTTTGTTATCGTATCTAAAATATAGACTTTCATATTGCATAAGTCTATATTTTCACAGATTGTTTAACACTTTCCGTAAGATATTAAAAGAGATTAGGTAAGATTCTAAAAAATTCTTTTAGAACATATTCTCTGGCTATTGAAAGAGAGACGCTAGAACATATATTGTATCACGAAATATTCAAACCGAATCTTAAGTATACGTGTGGGCCATTATTCAATATGTTTAACGCGATATCCAATAAGGATATCAGTCACATACAAGCGTTCATTATTTGGAGTAACTGCTTGTAAATGATACAATTCTCTACCAAAAATTGTAAGGAACGTGGAATCAAACACCTAATCTATATATAGTATAACCTATAATATAATATAATATAATATAATATAATAAATAAATAAAATAATATAATATAATAAAATATAATATAATGCAATAAATTATAATGATTAACATTAACATTAACAATAACGTTATAATATAATATAATATAACATAATATTTTTTAATAATATAACATAATATAAATAAAATATATAAACATAATGAAAATAAGATGTAAGTACAGTAAAATATAATATAAATATAATATGCATGTATGTATATAATATATATACGAGAATAAAAATAAAATGTAAGAAAAATAAGATTCAATATTAATATAACATAAATATAATATATATAAATAATAAAAATATATGTGAGTAAATACAAATGTAAATGTAAATAGAATAAAAATAAAATGTAAGTATAACAAAATATAATATAAATATATTAATAATACAATGTATATATAAAATATAAATTACTTGATATGTAAATGCAACATAAATATAAAATAAATTCAATATATGTATAACACAAAAATAATATAAATATAATATAAATACAATATAAAAATAATATAAAAATAATATAAATATATTAAAAATGTAATATAAATATAAAATATAAATATATAACTTGAAATATAATAATACAAATATATTAAAAATATAATGTAAGTACAATATACACATTACTTGAAATATAACATCAATATAATATAAATATAACATATATATATAATATAAACACAAAATGGACATTAGGAAAGTACAATATAAATATAATATAAATAGAACGAAAAAATAATATAAATATAATTTAAATATAATGCGAATATAATATATATATAACTTAAACATAATTTCTATTTAATATAAATATAACATCACCAATATAAATTTAATATAAGTATAACATAAATATAATGTTAATATAATATAAATAGAATAAAAATTTAATGTAAGCATAATAATATATATTATAAATATATTATTAATATAAAATTAATATTAATACATTAAAAATTTAATGCAAATATAAATTATATATATATAAT
>NW_024036490.1:0-2127 GCF_002237135.1 Teleopsis dalmanni
TTGAAAAATCCAGACGAAGATGGAGAAACAATAAGTAATGTTAAAGAAATATCGCAAATATGTATAACGACTAGAAGTAAAACGCGCGCTGCAGCTACCACAGGTACCGCTGCCAATAAAACTACCAATAAGAATACACAAAAAGAGACAAAACCAGCTGAGCCTGATCAACTCTATTGTTGGGATTGTACTTCTATTAGTGATATTCGAGGTATGACAACACTGCAGTTTAAAATTGTAAATAAGAATAAGGATGCATTCATACGTTATGATGACAAAAAAGTCACAGTGGAATTATGCGAAATACCTCCGAAGCCGATTTCGATTATGGTGAAGCTAATTTCGAAACTAGAAGAATTGAATATAACAATGCTAGCGCTAAGCGATGATGACATAATAATTAAATCCATGGATAAAACTAAATTTAAAGAAATGATTAATAAGTTGCAACGAGAGAAGAAAAATGAAAGTCGATATAAACTAAATATATTGTTATACAAGAAACCAGAAAACATTACGGACATCATGAAGAAATACAGATTAATAGAGGAATATCACGACAATCCTCATAGCGGACATCTAGGAGTTCGCAAAACTTTTACAAAATTAAAACAAAAATATACATGGAAAAAAATGAAACAGATGGTTCATAAATATATTAGCACCTGTGAAAAATGCCAACGCAATAAACAAATCCGACACAACCGTGAGGAATTCCAAATAACATCGACACCGCATACTGCCTTTGAAACAGTACAAATCGATACTGTTGGACCTTTAAGACCATCCAATGGATACAGGTACATATTAACTATGCAATGTGAATTAAGTCGATTCATAATTGCATATCCAATAGTAAATAAAGAGGCCAAAACAATAGCTAAAACCTTAGTAGAACAACTCGTACTAAAATTCGGCTCCTTTAAAATCTTAAAATCAGATAGAGGAACAGAATTTTTAAACGAATTGCTGACTAAAGTTACAGAAATTATGAATATTAAACAAATTTTCTCTACTCCGTACCACCATGAAACGGTAGGTACAATAGAAAGGAACCATAGAGTTCTAAACGAATATCTACTCAACTTTGCTAACGACGATGACTGGGACGAATGGTTACCATATTATACTTTTGCCTATAATACTGCCCCACACGTTGACACAGGCTACTCCCCACATGAATTAGTATTTGGTAAGTTACCATCATTACCAAATGAACAAATACATAGCAATCAGGGAATATTTAACTTAGAAAATTATGCCAACGAATTAAAGGCAAGGCTAAGATTATCCCTCGATAGAGCAAGAGAGTTTAGCATAAGTGCAAAAGCTAGGAGAAAAGAAATTTCAAAGAAAAATAGTTCGCCAATAAATTTAAATGTAGGTGACGAAATATTAATAAAAACTCACAGAACACGAAAAGGCACAAGCCCATATACAGGTCCCTATAAAGTAATCAAAATAGAGGATAGTAATGTTAGTATCGACATCGGAAATGATACAAAAATCATACACAAGAATAACACCAAGCTATTCAAAAGAAACAAATAAAACCGATTTAAAATAAAACAACTTGAATTAAGATTTTAAAATAAGTAAACCATTAAACAAATCGTTTCATAATAATAAAATAGGTATATCAAATACAAAGATATATTATTAATTAAGTACAAATAAATATGAAAATAGAGTTTAAAATAAATACATTTAATTGTAAACCATACATTATTATACACAATTATATAAATATAATTATTAAGAACTAATGTTACACAGATAAAGCTTCAATATATTAATATTAAAACTAAAATCAAGTCATTGTACTACTGTCATGGTCAAAGTCTTTTCAATCTAAAAAAAAAAAAAAAATTTTTTTTTTCTCTTTAATTCAATCAAAAAAAAATTTTTTCTTAAAGGGTAAGGGTGTACTGTCATATGAATATATTTAAACCATGACCACACACAACGTACTGTGTGAGGTAATTATCTTGACAAGCTAACCCAAAACACTTGAAATGCGATTCGTATCACATTTCCCAATGTGCCAAATATAAAAATAATTTATGAGTTGGAAATTCGACTCATACTATTTGTCATTTCTTTATGACAAACAGTTTCGCCGCATAT
>NW_024036491.1:0-2125 GCF_002237135.1 Teleopsis dalmanni
TATAAAATAAAATAATATAAGTTTGCTATTAAAAATAATAGTCACTTTTGTCTGGAATATTTGACGTTAAATTACAACTTATATTCACAAAATATTGGTCTCGCCCGTGCGACTATTGGAGTAACATTAGTATGACTTTCTCAGCATTACGTTCCTAGATTAGGTTCTATACATAAGAAAGAACAAATCATACAACAAATAATGCCTCTACGAACAGAATAGTATTGAAATTTAACAATTGAAAATAAAATTATAATTAATTAATTAATTCAATTATTCTACAGCTGATTTATGATTTCGTTCTAATATATAAATACAGCAAGTAAAATTGTTAATAAAAAACTTTCATAGTAATAGTAACAAAACTCCAGAAAAATATGCGACAAAAAAGTCAAGTACGGCTTTGGGTCAGTTGGTAAAGGTGCGCTGATTCTGAGCTTCACATTTGGCAGGACCCGAGTTCCGATGTGTTGCGCTAGGTACTGATGTGCAGTCTCACAAAATATATAATTATTATACTGAATAAGATTAACTACAAGAATTATTTCCAAGAATACTGATGGAATGGGTATTCTTTTGTGAATATCTTATACGAACACAGCACTGATAAGGTCAGCTCAAAAAATTCAACCTTAATTATAAATAATATAAAAAATATCAAATTCATTATGTTTTTGTTATTCACTTACTGTTCGAAAAACCTCTGTTATAATCAATATATTATATAACAATATTTTTTATTATTAAAAAGACTAGTATTAAACTCGATAAAAAATATTTAAATTTTTTTCTAAGATACTATATGTGGGGATTTGAGCATTTGCATTCTTACTAATACTCAAATAGCTATATCTCAAGCTCTGTAAATGGTAGACATTTATTTTTTGTTGTGCGGTAGGTATAAAGCATCAACATCCACAATGTGAAACTTTAACCCACTATAAACACCTTTTAGAACTGAATGGAGTAGATTTCCATGGCAAAGTGGAAGGTTCATTCAATGGGGAGAGAGATATGAGCGAGAGGCTTAATACCTAGTGGACTAGCTTTATGTAAGCTAGAAAGCATGGGCGTAAATGGTAGAAAATTAGCTTCGTTTTAAGGATAATTGATTAAAAAATTTATGAATAGTTTAAATAATTAAAATTGTTGATTTCCGCATCAATATTTACCCCTGGCTTTAAACATTCCGTTTTCTTTAAATTATTTCTGGAACATTTCTGGTTAGGTTGGACTAGTAACCTTATGCTCCAATGTTTACTTAAGCACTTATTGTGGTCCGTTGTGTTACTATGGATGATACACAGTTCATAGTCATAGACCTAAAAAATCAACTGAAGGTTAAACTCGCAAATATCTAATGCATGGATAGTGTTCCATTGATAAAATCTGATTCCTGCATTTAATTAGAAGAAAAGGAAATGGACAAGTCTATGAAATTAGGATATAACCTTAATTTTAATGGATGATATCTCTGGCAGTTTAGGCAAGGAAAAGGATTTTCAAAAATGTTGTGCTTTTTCGTACCACATAAGGTGCTTCACAGTTTCCCCTTTATCCGCAAAAGCACAACTTCGACAAAATTGTTAGAAGATAGTACGAGTCATATTGTATGTCTTCTTAACCTTTTTTAAAAGGTTTTGTTCTGAAAAAATTCTTGTAAAATTGACTTTTTTGAGTATTTTAAGTAGATATACTACCCTAATAACATTATCAAAAATTAACTGGTCTATAGCAGATTAAAGTCTATCTAGTAGCGAGAGGGTTAATGTGAAAATAATATTATGCATAATTCTTAATTCATTTGTTTAAAACTAAAAATAATAATTTAATTCTTCCTACTTTTCTGTTGCATATTTTCTATTATATCGCATCTAAGCTCATAAATATATATTCCAATTTCTAAAATAAATAATTATTGTAAACATTGCATGTAAAATGCAATTTTTCTTATTTTTGTAACAATTAATTTATTTTGCAGTGAATTTAATTCAGTTAATAAAACAATAAGTGAGATTTCACTCAATAAACACATCAAGTCTTTGACACCTCCCTACTTAATTTTATTAGTTTCCAAGAAAATTCTAATGAAAATCCCATGCCTTAAAATTTTTGAAAGATTTCT
>NW_024036492.1:0-2125 GCF_002237135.1 Teleopsis dalmanni
ATGAATGTTAATGAACATGTCTTAGAGGCCAACAAAAAAGTTGAAAGTTAGCTGAACGCGTGTGAAATGACATTGAATTCATAATCCTGCATATGCAGAAAAAAGCACAGAAATAAAATTGGAGAAAGAAACCACAATTTAATTCTGCGACGAAAAAACGCTCATAAAACACATATCCTTAGGCATCGGAAAATAAAAGTTTTCCTTTAGTTTGCAGACGCAGTTACTCATAGAAGTTGAAGCGTTCACTTTAGTTTGTTGTGGTTACTTGGAATTGGTTTTGTTGACTTTTCAGCTTGTGTGTCACCAAAAGTTTAGCCAAGGGAATTGAACTTTTATATTGAATTTCTTCTTAAAGAAAGCACAAAAGAAATATTCCATATATTTTGTAATAGATTTCACGATAAGATTATTAATTTAATATATTAAAAGAACATTTTAATATTGCTATATTAATATATATACGCTATATTAATATTGCTATATGATATTAATATTTGACCACACAAAGTGAATTTGTTAATAAAAATGTGCGAATATAAAAGCTAAGTACGGCATTGAGTCAGTTGGTTAAGGTGCGCTGACCCTGAGTTTCAAAATTGGCAGGGCACGACTTCGATTTCTTGTACTAATTGAATACAAGAATTATTTCCAAAGCCACTGATGATGGGTAAAATATTTGGCAATACTCGAAACCAAAATTCAATTAATTAAAATAACATAAAAAATAATTTTTGTTGTTCACTATTTTTTGAAAACCTCTTTATGTAAATTTTTAATTTAATTAGAGATTTCGTAGAGAGCTCTCTTTCGACAGACAAAATTTGCGCTCTATAGATTGTTTATACTATCTGTTTTGTTATATTTTAAAGAAAATTTCGGATCCTAATAGAAGATACGAAATTTCAAATATATGTAGAATTGTACGAAGTTTGGAAGCCAAACTGGTTGCTGGCGACTATACTTGTGAAACTGTTAAGGACTTCAACTAACTTTGCACTGCTGCACAGTGTGGCAAAACAGAAATTATCCGTTCAAAATTCGATATTTTCTAAACTAATAGAGATATTGAAGCGAAATTTCCTAAAACTTTGTTTTTGAGATGCCCTTTCTTTTGAATATCATTTGTGTCAGTATATCACACTGCTATTGAAGCGGCGAACCTATATTGATCAGTACAGCCGAAGCGGTGGGCCCTAACCCTTCTGGTACTAGATTATACCGTTTCACAGTGTGACAAAACACAAAATTAGGCGGTCATAATTCGATATTTTCGGAACCAGTAGAGATATTGATATGAAATTTTCTTAAAATATAGTTTTTGAGTTGATCTTTCTTTTAAATCTAATTTGAGCCCAATCGGCCTACCAGAACTACCCGAAATTTTTGTCCAAACAGGGGTATTTTACCGTGGTCCCAAAATTACTTAAAAACTATGATAGGTAGAAAGCTGAATTTTGATGTCCGGAAAACTTACGTTATTATCTAGATTCCAAAATTTTTTTATGGTTTTCCGCCCACTGACACACCCACCCCCCATACAAAATTTTCATATTAAATCGTTTATTATTGTTAAAAAAACTTTTTACACTTATTGGACTATATATATACCTGACGTACATAGCAACACAACTTCATGCAAAAAATGGGCATGATCCGCCCATTAGTTCCTAAGTTATTTGCAGTTTATGCAACTTTAGCGAAATTATGATTTCGTAAAAATTGAACCAACTTTAAACCCTTATAGCTTTTTTACTATTTATTCAAAAATTATCATTTTTGATTTTTTTAAAGCTTACGATATTGTTATTCATTATGTGTAAAAAAAATTTCAATTTTAATTATCAATAAAATTTTATTAGCGAAATTGCACAAAAAGTCAGGATTTTTTTCATGGCCATTTTCACTTCTATCTGCGATACCCAAAAAATGTATCCGAGTTTTTTCATGAAATTTTTCCTACTAATAGCTAAATAGTTAAACTTTACAACAAAAAAAATTGGCCTGCGCACTCTGTGTTTTACACCTATTTCAGGCTTCAGAAAGCAGCCTAAAAATAACGGAAAATATGACCTTCAATAAACACCACTTATTTCAAAAACAAACATAATAAGTAATAATAAAA
>NW_024036493.1:0-2122 GCF_002237135.1 Teleopsis dalmanni
GAGCTCCTTTCATAAAATAAGAAGACCCGTATCTCGGGAAAAATTTTTGTGATTTTTTGTCTGGGAGATATGGACCCATGGGGTTTTGAGAATTGGCATAGTAGACACATTTTCAAGTGGCTATATCTCAAGTTCTATAAAAGGTAGAAATTCTATAAAAGGAAAAATTACAGCGTTTCAAAGATAATTGATTGAGCTTTTATAAAATTGTTTAAACAATTAAAATTGTTCATATTTAAGTACTAATATTAACTATTAAATTTCAAAAAAAATTTTTCTTAAAATATATCCCCTGGGATTCCATTTTTTATATTTTATTTAGATTTAGTTTTAAATTTTACTACGAAATAAAAATTTTTAGAATGCGGTTATTTTTTGAAATTTTTTAATATTTTTTTTTCTCCCGCAAAACACATCAAGCACATGCGTACTACAATTTCATTGAATGAATTTTCAAAGAATATACTACATATATTCTTATATAATATTCTTGATTTCGATTAGTAATAAAATTCTACATAAAACCCAAAAATTTCAGGACGATATCGTAATTAGAAGTATGTACTTTTAAAAATTTATTTATCCTTCATATCACACCAAACACATATACACCATTTTTCAGTAAAAAAAAAAAACAAAAGGAATATGTCACACAAATTTTTTTTTTCGTTATGATTCAAATTAATATATAAATTCTACTTCAAAAATAAATATTCCCACTGTAATATTCATTTTAGAAGTAATTAAAAAAAATTAATTAATCAGGTGTCCTTCACGTTACTCATACGCACCATAGTACCATAACATCATTTTTCGAAGGAAAACTATACAAAAATGTTTACCTTTTATTCCTGAATTGAGTTTATCATTAAATTCTACATAAAAATTAAACTTTTAAGGACGTTAGTATTCTCAAAAGTATTTTTATTGAATAAATAAATCACAAATTTAAAATTTTTAATATTCCTGCGGATAACTCTAAGAATAGCGATGAAGAAGATGACTCGCATCAATTTTAAAAAATCTGCAGAAAAATTTTATTGGCATAGCAGATAGAACTATGAAAATAAAAATAGTGGGTGTGATACATAATTGGTCTATCCGAAAGGGTCACGACTTACTTCTCAAACGCTACAAAATGTATGACTACTACTGTTGCTAAAAAACTTACTTCAGAGAAATGAATCTTAGAAGACCTAAATCCAAAAAGCCACCGCTAGAAAAATATGTAACCAATAGAATTTTAAATTTTTACGAATGTGAAGAAAACAGTCAAGTAATGCCTGGGAAAAAAATCTGCGTATCCTTACAAATTGACGGATAAAGAACACAAATGCGAAAACGGTCCATTCTAAACAATTTGAAGGAGTTGCATACACCTTTCAAACTCAACCTTCCAGACCTGTAATGTAGTTTTTCAAAATTTGCATCTTTACGACCACAACATTGCGTTCTTGCAGGAGCAAACGGCACACATTCAGTTTGTATGTGCTCCATACACGAAAACGTACGATTAATGGTATATGGAGTGAATATAAAAGCACTGACTGCATGTAGTAGAAAGCCGATATATAACTATAAAGATTGCCTACAGCGTATGATTTGCAATACGTCACGCACAGAATGTTTTCTAGGAACCTGCGCCAAATGTCCTGGAACTGAAAATATCAATGAACAACTTCTGGAGATATTTGATGAAAACATGATGGACACCGTTAAATACAAACAATGGGATCGTGAAGAGAGAAGCACATTAAAAACGCTGATATCCCAAATAGATGAATATTTGCAATCCTAAACAGATGGTTTAGACAAATTGCTGTTGCATTCTTTTATAGTTAAAAAACAGGCAGAGTTTTTAAATGATAAGAAAAGCAACTTAACAAAAACTGAATGCATAGTTTTGCGTGATTTTTCCGAAAATTATGCTTTTTTTGTTCAAAACTCTGTTCAAGGTATTCACTGGAATAATAATCAGGCAACAATTCATATTTTTGCAATATACCACAGTCTTGAAAATAAAAAACTACAAATAAAAAATTTTGTTTTCATATCTGACTGTTTACATCACAACACAACTACTATACATTTGTTCAGAAATACGCTATCAAATTCATTAAAA
>NW_024036495.1:0-2120 GCF_002237135.1 Teleopsis dalmanni
TACAATTGTTTATGTGGAATTATTGTTGTTGTTGTTGTGCTTGATTTTATGCTTCTTCTTGTTATTGTTTTTATTCTTGCTTTTTTTGCTTTTTTTGTTTTTTTGTTTTTGATGTTGTTGGCGTTTCACTTACGAAATGGCAATGTGGCGTTTAAATATTTGTTGGACGGACGTCGACAACAAAACGGTTAAGCGGGCTTAAGAAGCAGTCAATATTATAAGAGTAGTCGACGTGCAGGGATTAATGTTTTGCTAAATTTTTTTTTTTGTCTTTTATTGACATTTTTTTTTGTTTGTGCTTACTACTTCTTTGCTTTACTTTTTTCTACTTTACTTTTAATGTTATTAACATGAACGCGATATGTTTTAACTTTGCTTAACTTTTCCTCCCTGCAGTTATGCTTGAGCACGTTTTTAATGTCAAGGATTAAAGCGTGTATTAAAAATTCATAATAATCCTTTGGCTTACTTAGCACAAATGCAATTAAATTTTTTAAAAATTTATTTAAAAATATTTTAAGTTTAATAATTGCACAATAAAAAATTCACTTCACATTTGAAAGTATTTTTTCAATTTCTTCCGAAGTACACGTTTAAGGACTTCTGACAACCGCACGTTTAAAGTCATTTACCGCGCGTAAATATTAAAGTTTTTAGTGTACTTTTATTTATTTTTTTTTCTACTGAATTTACAATTCAGAAAGTTTTCTTCCAAATAAGGAAAAAAAAAATAATTTTTTTGTAGTAATTAAATTTCAAGTGCTGCAATTGTTTGAATAATTATTCGTTGCTTGTGTAATTATGAATTCTGTTATCATCAGAATTATTATTTCTTTAAAATATTTAAAAATTTATTTTCGTATATTTTTGTGCTACTACACAACAACATACCAATCGCAACGTACTCGGCCACTTCAAAGAGTTTCACTTTCGTAAAAATGCACAATTTTTAGGTTTAAAGTTGCCGCAAAAGTTTCTGAATTGCCGCATGTAAATCTGAATTATTCCGAATGTGACTTGAATTGACTTGAAGTAGCTTTAGTCTTTTTTAATTGAATTTTTTACAATTGAAAGTATCTTCAAAAATTACTTGAAAATTTTAATTATTTCTGATTACAACACTTTCTTTATTGACTTTTGCAATTTTCTGTTCTGTTTTGAATTTGTGTTTTTTGAATTTTAAAACCAGCGCACCTTGCAACTACACATCTTCTTCGCTTGCAGCACCTAACGCGACTGAGGTAAACGTACTCGTAGCACAAACTTTTTAGAAAAAATCACACGCAGCAACTTCAGCACACATAAACTCTAACACACACGCACACACACACACACAATTCAACACACAATTTGTGTGAGAAACCAACACACAAACGCCTTTTGGTAAAGGCGCCGGAAAATCGTAAAGTAAGCACGAAGCTGTTAACAGGAAAGCCCGAACACAACATGCAAAGGAATTTTGCCTATTTTGTTGTTATTATTTTATTTGCTCGTCATTCGACGACTCAAACGATATTCAGCCATTCATGACATATCGTGTGTGAAGTATTTAAGAGCGCGCAAACGCTAAAGAGAGAGCAAAACGAGTCCTTTGCATGTAAAGCCGTAAGTAGTATTGCAAACAATCCCTTTAGTGTGCCTAGCGCCACCATTTTAAGTGGCTAAGCACTGTTGTTCGTTTTTAAAAGTTGAAATATGTTGTCTATATGAAATACTCCCTTGAGTAAGGGTAGTTTTCTCTTTAGCAATAAAATAGCTCAAAATTTTATTTGCATAATTTGACACTTAGTGCAAATTGGCGCTGCGCTCAGTAAGTATGTAAAAAGAATGCATTTTCGAAAAGCTTTTGTAGTGGTGAAAAAGTGGAATTATTTAAACTCTCATAAAAAATCGTATAAAAAATCAAATATTGAGGCGATACATTAGACCTCAATTGGCAATTGGATACATTGTGATAGAGCTTGTAGTTTTTTCACGGGATTATCTGTTAATAATGTATAACTCCATTGTATTTTTAACACACATATCAGTAAATTCCAAAGATAAATGGCCCCATCAGAGTTCCAAGCAATTGTGCCGGTATTAAGTAAAAATTTAATTAAACAGAAGCTATTGTTCCT
>NW_024036496.1:0-2118 GCF_002237135.1 Teleopsis dalmanni
TTTTCAAATTGTTTTTAAAAATTAATTGATTTGTATTCCTTATATACGTACTATATGTACTATGTGCGTAAACAAGTTTCACATTTAAGTGTTAATGGTTGTATTTAAATGCATAGGTTTGAGAGAATGTCAATCTCAAATAAATTTGTACTACTATCAAGCATTGAATATATAGCACTAAATTTTTTTAGTTTTTATTAAACACGTAAAATCTGCCACATATTATTAATATTAATAAAATATATGTATTCAAAAATATGAAATTTTATATATTAGTTACTTAAATACTTGGAAACTATTCTACTGGTTCTAAGATTTATGTGTATAATTTGTGTAATATAATAATATAGACAAAAGCAAGTAAAGTCCTACAACTATAGAATGAAAGTGAATGATATGGTAAAAAAATGTGAAAATGCTTTTTATACATATATTTATACATATTTTATACATATTTTAACTTTTATAATTATACATAAAAAAAATCACTAACGTAATTTACTAAAATAATTAAGTCTGAAATTTAAAATATTCTCATGCCGAAATAGGTTTACATATAAATATTTTTAATAAGCAGCATTCAAACATTTAAAGGGAAAATAAAAACGTCCTCTTAGGAAAACCTCTGTATAAACATATTCAATATTGTCAAAAAAAATATCACTACAAACATCTATTTTTGAGAGGCATACTTAAAAAAATAAAGCAATAAAACAAACAAAGGTGCATACATGGGAAAATTAAATTGTTGAACAACGTAATGAACGTTTAGAAAATAACGGAGCTAATGAAATAGTGTAACACCGCACAGGTCTTTTTTAAAATTGAAAAAGCGATATATGGTATATTAAAAATTAAATACTTCAATAAGTTTAAATGTGCATAATACTTCTAAAAATTTAATAATATATGAATAAATACTAAAAATTGTATTCATTTATTCAACTAATGTTGTTTAGGTTAATTTTTTAGAAAGGAACAGATTTTGACAAACATTTGAATTTCTCTTACAAGTTTTTAAGATTTTCTTAGAAGGCACTGATCCATGTGGTTTCGAGAATTTACGTTTAAAGCAAATCTCAACCTGTAAATATTAGAGACTTAAAGATCGTTATGTTTAAAAGATAGTTCTTTAAAAATTGTTTCCATTCAAGTACTAATGTTACCCATAATTTAATAACAGATATTTTTGTCTAACTATGCCTCAAAAATATTTATACATTACAGCTTAAATATCCTACAATATTAAAATAAAACTTCCTTCGGTTAAATTAAAAAAATTTCTACTTTTTTTGGATACAACTTCTTATTGATACAAGCCATGGACGGTTTAAGTTTACACATTTGATATAAGCCAATTTTTTTGTTTACAATAAAAGTTATTATTTTTTTTTTGTTTTAAATTAATAGCTAAATTTGGACATTAAAAATTTAATTTGGCTTCTAAAAATTTAATTACAAAATTATGCTTAAATTAATTTCGCTTAGATGAACTCACGATGCGGAATACAAACTCTTCTGAACCAAGCATAATCGCAGTAAATTTTAAAACAAAACACAAAAAATATTAAATTTGACTAATTTTCAAAAATGCTGACAACAATTTAACTGCAGTTTACACAAAAAACTACACAACATGCAAATTCGTTGTGCCAGAAGAGATATTATATAAATTCGGTAAGATACGAGTACAATTCACAAAAAGGAGCAAAATTAACTTTTGAACTCTTTGCAAAAATAGCAGCGATATCTTAAAATTTAGTGTCTTCTTAGATTGAGATAGCCGAGACAGTACAAAAAGTAACAAAACCCACATTTTCAAGTTTATGATATAAAAAAAATAGGTCTGATTTAAAAGAAACGTATATAAAATTTAGAATTGAGACTTAAATCTTACATTAAGACTGAAAAGTTTTCGGAAATTCTCATTTAAAATTCGCGCGCTGTATATTTTTCGATATTTTAAGTTTATGTAGTTTGGCAGCACTGTCCTTAATTACTATGCCAAAAATGAGCTCGATCTGTCAGACAGTTCGTTTACGGCAGCTGTTGAAACCAGTTCACCTCAGTAGTGCGTTGCGAAATGTCTTCGACGGTCGTACGACCGTCCTGGAAGGC
>NW_024036497.1:0-2116 GCF_002237135.1 Teleopsis dalmanni
ATGAAGCGTAAACGAAACATTGGACCACTAATTTTAAACAGCAAAAAACACAAGTGCAAAAAAAGATTTAATGAAATAAGTGTTATTTAACACTTACTTTGTGCTCAATGGTCGTTTGTAGATTCTTATCCAAATGCACCTTTATAATTTGGGTGCCATCCAATTTGCCACAAATACATTTGCCTACGATCTCTGCTGGAAACACTAAATCTTCTAAAATAAAATACACAGCAGTTAAACTACGCGAACGGATTATTGCACCGTCTTGTTTTTACGAAAACTTTGTAGTTACTCGTTCACTATCTAAGTCTTTACGGCGCTGATATAAGTCTTCCTCTTCAAGTGGTCCTTGCAAACCCTTAATGAATTTTTTTCTCATCCACTCACGAAACTCCATCTCGAAAATAATATGAGCGGTTGAGTAGGGATTCTTTGGGCGTTCAATTTTTCTTCTAGTCCGATTCATGTTAAATTGTAGTAATAAATTCGAAGTTCAAGAAATGAAGATAACCGACACGAGCACCACTCAATATGATAAATGCAACAAAAATTTTTTAAATCGTGAATAACAGTAAATAGCAATGCAAAAAATTTACAATATTTTTTCAATGTTACAACAAAACTTTATAGACAATGTACGGTAAAATTACGCGTACTCGTATTCGTACAACAGAAATTATTTTCAAATAATTCCTTATGCAAATCATGCACGAAATCCACGTCGTAGTAAAAGAGAAACAATAATTGAGCTTTACTATCGAAAACAAACATCACAGAAACATTCACAGAAATAAAAAAAACACCCTACAGAGTTAAGGAACTGTTGCGCTAACGCTACCAATTGCCAGATATCGTCGATCCGACGATATCTATAAACAAAAAAATAATCAAATCACCCTGACAAAAATGGTCATTTAAAAATTGTGTTGGTTAAGGTGGTGATAATAACAAATGGTTGCTCTTGTGGATCTTGGTGCGTAATGGTATCAACAAGATTCTTTATAGTTCACTTAACTTCGACCGCAAAGTAGCCTCGTCTCTCCAGGATATTAAAATGCAAACCCGTACAAAACCGATACTTTTTGATATGAGTATCGGTATTTGACAATATCAAGATCAGCACTAAATAATACTGGAGTGTTGTACTCAAAAAAGCACTTCTCGGTGAATGGTTGAAAATAGATTTATAGGTTTATATATAGGTTCTACATGTTTATTTGCATACAAGGGGTAGTTCATTTGTTGACGACTCCAAGAAAATAATTCGAGATCCATTGTTATGTCTCCTATACAAGATCCTAAACAGCATTACCTAAATTATATATATAATAATTGTATATGTATTCGTACAGCTCATTCCACTATAAGTACAATTAACTAAAAATAATTAATAGCATTTTTGTGAAATTTAACATTTTACAGTTAATCAATGTATTTATATATTTTATATACGTAATATTGAAAATAGACAATTCTACGACGACATTATTTTTTGCTTTTGCTTTTATTAATAGTTGTTTTTTCTTTCGTTTTGTTAGTTGTTTTTTTTCCTTTTGATATAGCTGGTTGCTTTTTGACTGACGTAGCTTTCACATACTCGTCGTGTAAGTGCTTATTTACTTTTGTAGTTGTATATGTGTCTGCGTGTGTGTTGCTGCAGTAATAGTGTTTCTTGTCGTCAATAAGCTTATAAGTATGAAAAGTTCAATATAATTTAATCAATTCAGGGGAAAAAGAAAAGCAATAAAAATCAAGCTTGGTTTTTTTTTGAATTCTGCAAATATATAAAACATATTTAAAATGATAGAAATATACGTTTGCTTGTTACATATTAACTTCGAACCACGGAAAAGCATAAGAGCAGTAATTATTGTACAAAACAACAAAGCATGCTGCTGGCTGGTATGCTTAGCTCGCCGCTACTAGTGACGCGACGGACAATAGAAGCAACAAAAACAAAACATAAATATGCTAAAGAAATAACAAATTTTTACCGGTACACCAGCTGTTTTCAATGACGAATTGAAAGCAGCTGATGTTGTTGTTAGTATTGTTTTGTTTGCTGCTGTTGCCTGTGCTGTTACTAATGTAGTTGTTGTGGTTGTTTTTGCGTTTT
>NW_024036498.1:0-2113 GCF_002237135.1 Teleopsis dalmanni
GTTTCTATTAAAATACCTTTCATATAATTTATTATAAATATTTCCTGAGGTTTTTTCTTATTCATATCAACTATAATTTGGCTTTAATTATTTTTTGATTATATTTTTATGTTTAAAATATTAGTGTAAATATTATATAAAAAGGTTTTCAAAAAGTAGTAAACTATAACAACAAAAATTCATTTTTATATTATTTTAATTCATTGAATTTCTAGCTGACCATATAGCTGTTTCGAGTATTGCCTCCTTAAGCAACTGACCCAAAACTGTACTTGACTTTTATGTTCCTCCATTTTTCTGGAATTTTGTTAATTTGCTGTGAAAGTTTTATCAACAAATTCACTTGCTGTGTTGTATTAGAACGATATTACCAGCTGTAATTAATTGAATTAATTAATCATATTTTTATATTATATTGTTAAGTTTCAATACTATTCTGTTTGTAAAGGCATTGTTTGTTGTGTAATTTATATATTCTTTCTCATGTATAGAACATAAATCTAGGAACATAATACTGAAAAAGTCATGCTAATGTTTTTCCACGACTTACACGAGCGAAACTGGTTATTTTTAGGACTAAAGTGACTGTTATATTTAATAGAAACTGGTATATTTCATTATGAGGTTTTCGAAAAGTAGTAAACTACAATAACATAAATTCATTTTTATATTATTTTAATTAATTGAATTTTTATAAAATGCAGTATTATTATATTCACAATATATAATTCTCAGTACATTCGCAATGTAAACATTTCAGCTGCGGTTTCAGCTATATCAAGTTGGAAAGACCACAACATTGGGCAACTCGAAATTTCGAAATCAAAATACATGAGATATGATATATATTGAAACATAATATGAGGAAGACACATTATATTACAATTTTATTAGTGTATTTTAAGTTAAACTTTGTTTCCCCGTAAACTCACAAGCTGACTCAATTTGCCATCGGTCACATAAAATATCCAAGCAGCTTATTATCTATTCTTTATATAATAATTTAAACCTACATATTGATTTTTCTTTCACTCTCAATTTTATAATTTGCATTGAACACAACAACAACTTTGCTCATGACGAGCCCATGACACTCTGCATAACGTGGCCTTAAGCATTTTGAAGGCACCATGAAAAATTAAAAACATTATCTACTGTATATTTGTTTAAAAAACATGATTTCTAAAATTTCAACTTGTCAATTTTGACCTGTCAAAATTTTGAAAATATTTTCTTATAAGTAAACTATCATTAAAAAAATTAGTAGATTAATAAATTAATTTTTCTTGATTCTAAAAACATAAAATATGGTAAGAAGGGCTTGAGTATTAAAAAAAATAATTATACATTATATATATGTAATACCTATATATCTTGAGCACATACCACAATAAAATAAATATAAATTTTACAATAAAAAATGCATACACCATAATATGTAGGTTTAAAATTCCGTGGTATACCACTCTTTTTAATAGATCAGTTATGTAGAAATATAAAATAAATTTTAAAAATATCAACTAATTTCTATTTTACTTTCTTTTTAGATTGAATAAATGTTTTGAATATAAACTTGATTTTTCATTTGATTCACTGTGAACAAGGCAGATATTTTAAAACACAGTTGTCTTAACATAACTTCCACCTGCCAAACAAATATATAAATTACAAATATATAATACTATGAACATATAATATAAACATATATAAATTTTAATTCAAACACCACTTTGCATTATACAAATTTTTGTTTTTTAGTCTCAACGCGGTTACAACTATATTGGTCCTGAAGTTGCCTCTGCTGGTATTGCTCAGACCAAACCATCCACGATACTAGCAGGAGGTGGTCAAGGTGGTTTTTCTGCAAATGCACCGTCAGTTGGATATCCAATAACTCAAACCGGCAATGAAAATTCACCGTATGTTGGCGGTTTTGTTGGACAACCACAAACACAACTAACGCAGCGCACAAGTGCCATCGGTGCCGGTAATTTTCCTACTGTGCTGCCAACTGCAACTGGAAGTGTTTTTCGTACTGGAAATGCTAATGTACAAAGACCGGCTGGTGCCGTTTTCGGTGGTACACGGCAATTTGCTGGTGCTGGTACCGGTG
>NW_024036500.1:0-2111 GCF_002237135.1 Teleopsis dalmanni
AAACTCACTTAAGTCACAAATTCGAAGGTTTTACGATCTTACATGTTAAAATATGCAAAATATAAGAGTTTTGAGAAACTCACTTAAACTCACAAATTCCATGGTTTTACGATCGTACATGTTAAAATATGCAAAATATAAGAGTTTTGAGAAACTCACTTAAAGTCACAAATTCGATGGTTTCTCGATCTTACATGTCAAAATATGCCAATTATAAGGGTTTTTAGAAACTTGCTTAAAGTCACAAATTCGATGGTTTTACGATCTTACATTTTTATGCAAAATATAAGAGTTTTGAGAAACTCACTTAAAGTCACAAATTCGATGGTTTTACGATCGTACATGTTAAAATATGCGAAATATATGAGTTTTCAGAAACTTGCTGAAAGTCACAAATTCGATGGTTTTACGATCGTACATGTTACAATATGCAAAATATAAGAGTTTTGAGAAATTCACTTAAAGTCACAAGTTCGATGGTTTGACGATCTTACATGGTAAAATATGCAAAATATAAGAGTTTTCAGAAACTCACTTAAAGTCACAAATTCGATGGTTTTACGATCTTACATGGTAAAATATGCAAAATATAAGAGTTTTGAGAAACTCACTTAAAGTCACAAATTGGATGGTTTTACGATCGTACATGTTAAAATATGCAAAATATAAGAGTTTTGAGAAACTTACTGAAAATCACAAATTCGATGGTTTTACGATCGCACATGTTAAAATATGCAAAATATAAGAGTTTTGAGAAACTTATTGAAAATCACAAATTCGATGGTTTCACGATCGTACATGTTAAAATATGCAAAATATAAGAGTTTTGAGAAACTTATTGAAAATCACAAATTCGATGGTTTCACGATCGTAAATGTTAAAATGTGTAAAATATAAGAGTTATAGAAACTTACTGAAAATCACAAATTCGATGATTTTACGATCGCATATGTTAAAATATGCAAAATATTAGAGTTTTGAGAAACTTATTGAAAATCACAAATTCGATGGTTTTACGATCGCACATGTTAAAATATGCAAAATATTAGAGTTTTGAGAAACTCATTGAAAATCACAAATTCGATGGTTTTACGATCGTATATGTTAAAATGTGTAAAATATAAGTTTTTAGAAACTTACTGAAAATCACAAATTCGATAGTTTTACGATCGCACATGTTAAAATATGCAAAATATTAGAGTTTTGAAAAACTTATTGAAAATCACAAATTCGATGGTTTTACGATCGTACATGTTAAAATATGCAAAATATAAGAGTTTTGAGCAATTTACTTAAATCACAAATTCGATGGTTTTGCGAGCGTACATGTTAAAATGTGCAAAATATATGAGTTTTTGAGAAACTTGTTGAAAATCACAAATTCGGTGGTTTTACGATCGTACATGTTAAAATATGCAAAATATAAGAGTTTTGAGAAACTTATTGAAAATCACAAATTCGATGGTTTTACGATCGCACATGTTAAAATATGCAAAATATAAGAGTTTTGAGAAACTTATTGAAAATCACAAATTCGATGGTTTCACGATCGTACATGTTAAAATATGCAAAATATAAGAGTTTTGAGAATCTTACTGAAAATCACAAATTCGATGGTTTTACGATCGCACATGTTAAAATATGCAAAATATAATAGTTTTGAGAAACTTGTTGAAAATCACAAATTCGGTGGTTTTACGATCGTACATGTTAAAATGTGTAAAATATAAGAGTTTTGAGAAACTTACTGAAAATCGGAAATTCGATGGTTTTACGATCGTACATGTTAAAATATGCAAAATATAATAGTTTTGAGAAACTTATTGAAAATCACAAATTTGATGGTTTTACGATCGCACATGTTAAAATATGCAAAATATAAGAGTTTTGAGAAACCTACTGAAAATCACAAATTCGATGGTTTTACGATCGTACATGTTAAAATATGCAAAATATAAGAGTTATGAGAAACTTGCTTAAAGTCACATATTCCATGGTTTTACGATCGTACATGTTAAAATGTGCAACATACTAGAGTTTTGAGAAACTTGTTGAAAATCACAAATTCGGTGGTTTTACGATCGTACATGTTAAAATGTGTAAAATATAAG
>NW_024036501.1:0-2111 GCF_002237135.1 Teleopsis dalmanni
GCTGCAGTACCCCATAATTGGGCCCCATAACTCCATATAGGTTTAAGTACAGATTTGTATATAAGCAGCTTATTGTCGAGTGACAGTTTGGAATTTCGGCTGAGGAACCAAAATAAGTTTCGTAATTTAAGACCCAAGGCTTTACGCTTTTTGAATATGTGCGATTTCCAGGTTAGCTTACTATCCAGATGTATGCCCAAGTATTTTGTTTCTACAGCTTGTGGTAATTGAGTATTGTTTATTAAGACCGGCGGGCACGTAGAACGTTTTGTAGTGAATGTTACCTGGACAGATTTTGATTCATTCGGTTTGATACGCCAGTTTATCATCCAGAGAGCAACATTATCAAGGCAGGTTTGAAGTTTGGTGGAAGCACGGATTGGGTCACTGTCAACTGATAAAATAGCTGTGTCGTCTGCAAATGTACCGATAACACTCTCATCGGTAAGGGGAAGATCCGCAGTAAATAAAAGATAAAGCATTGGTCCCATTATGCTACCTTGAGGTACTCCTGCTTCTATATCATGAAATACTGTAGTTTCGTTTCCATGCTTAACGAAAAAGTGCCTAGCCGAGAGGTATGATTTTATAAATATGAAAAAATTTAGAGGTAGATACAGTTTTAGTTTGAACAGGAGGCCCTCATGCCATACTCGATCAAACGCTTGTGAAATATCTATAAATGCCGCAGTGCAATATTTTTTACCATCTATCGCACTATGGATATGTCTGACAAGTCTGTGAATTTGTTCTATTGTGCTATGTTTTTGGCGAAAGCCGAATTGATGGTCAGGTATGAGTCTGTTTTGTTGGATAAACGGAGTAAGGCGCTTTAGAAACAGGATTTCCATAACTTTTGACAGGATCGGAAGTACACTTATTGGCCGATATGATTTGACGTCTTCTGGGCTTTTCCCTGGTTTCGGTATCATGGAGATTTGTGCTATCTTCCACTGTGGCGGAATAAACCCCCTTATTATCACAGCGTTAAATAGATGAGTGAGAAATACAAATCCTTTTGGTGGGAGCTGCTGCAAGGCCATGCCTGTGATTAAATCGTATCCTGGAGCTTTTTTTACTTTTAACTTTGTTATTACATCTCTAACTTCATTAATAGTATATCTTTTAATTGGAAGTTCCAATTGATAAGGCTCTTGTAGAAAATTAATCCTTTGATTCATGACATCAGGCATATTTTGGTTATCATTTGATTTAAAGACCTGGTCCAAATGTAACGCAAATGTTTCTGCTTTTTCAATATCGCTTTTTGCCCATGAGTTGTCGATTTTGCGTATAGGTGGTTGATAGACAATCGGTCTGTTGTTCTTTTTTATGGCTTTCCAAAGGGAATATTTTGTATCACATGAAGCACTTAGGTTTTGAAGGTATAGCGACGTGCGATTATTGTTATACTTTAAAAGAAGGGCTTTAACGAGTTTACACAGTTTGTTTAAGCGAGTTTTATCCGCAGGGAATCTCGACTGTTGCCAATGTTTTTTCATCCTACGCTTTTCTTTAATCAGGTATCTAATGTTAAATGGATAATCTTGCTTAACACTTTTAGAAATTGGTGGAGTTGATTCCCATGCAGACATTTGGACACAAGAGTTGAAATGCTCTACTGCTTCAGTTACGTCAGATTCAGTTTTTAACCTGACTTCGGTATTTAGACCAATTGAAATTAGTTGACGGTAACTATTCCAGTCAGTGTTTTTATTATGAAGAATACATTTTTCCATAATTTCACAGCAGTCATTGAGAGTGATTATTATTGGCGAGTGGTCAGATGACAAGTCGAAATTGGACTTACAGGTAGTTGTTTCAATACGTACCCCCTTTGATACCGCAAAATCAATTAAGTCAGGTATTTTTCTTCTATCTGTTGGCCAATATGTGGGTTCACCTGTTGAGATTGTGTGGAGGTTGAGTACAATTATTGCTTCGAAGAGTTGACGTCCTTTTGGAGATATTAGGCGGGAACCCCATTTTAAGTGTTTAGCATTAAAATCTCCGCCTACTAGGAACCTAGGTCCAAGCAGCTGAAAAAATGATATGTACATATCTTTCGTGATACTGTGGCGCGGTGGGCTGTAGAGTGATGAGAAAGTCAT
>NW_024036502.1:0-2109 GCF_002237135.1 Teleopsis dalmanni
GAGGAATTTTATGTGCTCCAAATATTTTTAATATTGTTGTATGACCATAGTCAAGACAACTCTTGTTCATGTGGAGTTTTAGTCGAAACGCACTAAGCGCAGCCGTAGATTGAATGTGTATGTGCAGAGGTGTCAATCCAAGTATAGCCTCAAGTGCTGCAGTTGGACTTGTCCTCATAGCACCAGTCATTAAGAGACACGCTAATCTCTGGAGCTTCATGCAAACAGCAATAGATCCAGCCTGTGTGACCTTTTGCCACCAAACCAGGCAACCATATGTCATGATAGGACGTACTACTGCCTGATATATCCAAAATATAATCTTTGGGTTTAGGCCCCAAGTTTTACCTATACAGGACCGTATTGTCCATAAAGCCTTTAATGCTTTGTTATATACTTTATTTAAGTGTGAACTCCAAGTGAGTTTACCATCTAGGACAACACCTAGGTACTTTGTTTCACTGGAAAGAGAAATATTAGTGTTTCCTAAACGTACGGGACCTATGTCTAGTTTACGTTTGAGTGTGAAAGGCACAACAACAGTTTTCTCCGGATTTATGGAGAGACCCTCACTTTCGCACCACGCTAAAATGCGTCGAAGGTGCCCTACCAATATCTCTGATAGACTGCTACCATGCTTTCCAGATACTATTATAACTAGATCGTCTGCATACCCAATGGCGTCACAACCAATATTCTCCAACAAGATTAAAAGTTCATCAACAACCACTGACCAGAGCAAAGGAGACAGTACTCCACCCTGTGGGCAACCTTTTGCGGCCTCAACAGCTACAGACGTTCTACCTAAGGTTGATGTAATTTTTCTGCTTTGAAGCATCGCCTCAATCCAGGAAGTAACATTAAAATCAACATTTCTGTTAGTTAAGGCATTCGAGATCGAGCCATAACTCGTATTGTCGAAAGCTCCTTCAATATCCAGAAATGCACAAAGCGCAATTTCTTTGTTTTTGTGGGCCTTTTCAATTCTACTGACCAAGTTATGTAAGGCCAATTCGGTAGATTTCCCTTTGGAATAAGCGAATTGAGTTTTGTGAAGAGGTTGACTTTTAGACAGTTCTGTACGAATATAGATATCTATGAGTCTTTCCATAGTTTTCAGGAGGAAGGATGAGAGACTAATCGGTCTATACGATTTAGCGTCATCACTTGGTCTATTACCATTTTTTGGTATAAATACCACTTTCACTTCTCTCCAAGCTTCAGGTATATGTTTCCAGCAAAGGCTAGCCCTAAAAAGCACCTTTAAAGGATTGATAAGAACGTCTATGCCGTTTTGTATAAGTGCCGGGAAGATACCATCACTTCCTGGTGACTTGAAAGGACTGAAAGAATTAACTGCCCATCTGATTTTATCAATGTCAAAAATGATACCAGATAGTGACATTAAACGATTGTCTGGTTGTTCATAACTTAACGTGCGCCTATCTATGGATGCATCACATAAGATCGATCCTGGAAAATGCACATGTAGTAAATGTTGTAAAGTTTCCCTGCCATTTGCTGTGTAGAGACCATCATTCTTTTTCAATAGACCAATGTCATTTGAAAGAGACTTTCTCAACACTTTATGAAGGCGAGCCATTTGCGGAGTGTTGTCAACACTGTCACAGAAAGTTTTCCATGATTTCCGTTTAGATTTTCTAATCTCATTGTTGTAGGCAGTCAAGGATGTTTTATAGTCTACCCACACCCTTGATCGCTTTGCTAAATTAAAAAGCTTCCTAACCTCCCTGCGCATTTCTTCGAGCCTTTTGTTCCACCATGGCACATCCCGTCTGGATGTACGTGGTTCAACCTTACATGCATCTTCATGCGCCTGAGAGATAACAGAGTTTATTTGATCTGCAGCTAATTCAAGTTCATCAATATGACTGATTGAATTCAGTAACTGGTCCTCCTTACTAGCTAAGGATAGTCTAAAGATTTCCCAGTTGATACACTTACGTGCAGCTGGCAAATTTTTATGTAAAAAGTGACCCGGCAGTTCAAAAAGAATATGTTGGTGGTCAGATAAAGAAACCTCCTTTGAGACCCTCCAATTAACAACATAATTGGAGATAAATTGACTAGAAAGAGTAAGGTCAAGAA
>NW_024036503.1:0-2108 GCF_002237135.1 Teleopsis dalmanni
TTTTTAATTTAAGTTTTTATTGATAATAATAATAGTAGCAGCTTAGCACAGCAGAATCATCATCAATATGGATTAAAATAAAAATTTAATTGCCTGTCTATAAGTTAGAATTAAAAATGAATCTGTATGAGTTTACTTTTTCAGATTTTTGTCTTTTTCAGATTATGGTATCTAATGTTTTTAAGTATTTGGAGCATCCCATAACAGAATTTAATATATATAGTAAATACTTAACTGCAATTTGTGGTAATTTTCTCTTCATAATAGCAGATACTTTATTATGACCAGATGACTTTTTTTTATTTGAATATTTTATGTTCTTCAGTTTTCTTTTTTAAAAATTTATAAGACTTATACTTGTAAATTTAATTTATATTAAATATTAGTCATTCAGAGGATTTGTATATAGTATATGTTTTTCAAGCGAAGCTACAACTACTTCACAATCATTTTTAGCGATTGCCCGTATCCTAGATGAATTTAAGTTTTTGTTAGTCGGACACTTTTAGTTTTTTGCGAAATAACTTTATAACTTCATACTCGTATTTTTATTAATTTTACAATTTTTTTGTGCACTTCGCAAGTTATGTTTTGAGGTTACGAGACCTAGTTTTTTACCACTCTATTACGAATTTTCTTTTTGCAGTTAGCAGTTATTCAATGACATAATGAACAAAAATTTTTTTATATGTTTGGTTTTTAGGAGCCGTTGTGACTTCACGTGCTTTTTATTTATTCGGTAAAATATGGTATAATTTTTTATTAAGAGAGACATTTTCATCATTATGTGAATAACATATTTTTTAAACTGTAAACAGTTGTCTGTGAATTATTGTAGGGGAGGTAGATGGGTGTTTGCATTTAATTACACAATAATGAAACAGGAAATATGATCAGAGGAAGCAATCGAGAAGAAAGAGAGAGAGAGTTGAAATGAACACTCTGCTCTTAGTTGACATCTACTGAAATTTTTTGTACCTCCGAATTTAATCAAATCTGGGACTTTTTAAAGATCAGTTAACCAATACATTGGTTGTCGTTGAATATCTCATATTTTTGATTGCTAAATTAGTTCGAACAAACTATTTTAACTCGTAGCATTTTCATCTCAATTCTATTGCTTTATTCTACATCATCTATTATTAATATTCTTCCAAAAATTATCTTCCACAATCATGTAAATATATTACCATAATTAGATTTATTTATGTACTTTATTTTCAAGTAGCTCGAAATTAGTTGGTTATCCAGTTTTTATATCATGTCAATATATAGAAAAACTATTCTATTTAAATTTTTTCTTATGCCCCCTCTTATATATACATATAGAATCTGTTTTGCGCAGAATCAATATTTGAAAGCTTTTATTTATGGTTTTAGAGGGTTAAGCGATGTTTATTTTGATGTGTAAAAAAGGTTTATCATTTTTGTATTTTATATAGTGGTTTGAGATAAATTATCGCTATCGTTAGATGTCAGGCTTATACAGATTTCTCACATATATCCCATTTCAGAATTTATAGAAGCAAGTTAAAAAAATATTGTGCTACAATATACATAATATTATATATAAATTAATATTTTATCCAATGAATATTTTGAAATATATAGCTTTGAAATTTATGTCATGTTTTTATTTATATTTGACAAAATTAGAAAATATTTTAAAAAATTTATATTTAAAATTTGTATTCAAAATTTTTGGTTTATTTCTCGATTTCTACAAAAATTACAGTTAACATCAAATACTTACACACAGTATTATCGGTTTCTTCATATAATTATGAAGAGACCACATTTTGTGTTGGAAGGTACCTTATGGAAACGTGAGTTTAAATTTAATATTTCCGATATCTGTGAGTACTACATGTCCAAAAAAAAAGTCATTCAATATACTTCAGAAATGGGTTTCTCCTTAAATTTGAATACATCTTAAACAACTATCCATGATTGCAATTGACATATGTCGCCTATGATTTGTCCAACGTTTCCCAAAAAGTATTCTATATATCACTTAATTTTAGACACATACATTGTGACCGAAAAGTTTCCGGAAATTTTAAATAAAACGCAAAATTCTTAATCTTCATCAATATTTATTTTATCTC
>NW_024036504.1:0-2108 GCF_002237135.1 Teleopsis dalmanni
ATAGAATTGTAAACACAAGTTAGAATTTCAAAGCGATAGTAATGGATTAACACAGCCTGTATTTCAGCCGCAGCTATAGAATTGTAAACACAAGTCAGATTTTCAAAGCGATAGTAATTGATTAACACAGCCTGTATTTCTGCCGTAGCTATAGAAGTATAAACACAAGTTAGAATTTCAAAGCGATAGTAATTGATTAACACAGCCTGGATTTCAGCCGTAGCTATAGAATTGTAAACACAAGTTAGAATTTCAAAGCGATAGTAATTGATTAACACAGCCTGTATTTCAGCCGTAGCAATAGAATTATAAACACAAGTTAGAATTTCAAAGCCAAAGTAATTGATTAACACAGCATGGATTTCAGCCATAGCTATAGAATTGTAAACACAAGTTAGAATTTTCAAAGCGATAGTAATTGATTAACGCAGCCTGGAGTTCATCCGTAGCTTTAGAATTGTAAACACAAGTTAGAATTTCAAAGCGATAGTAATTGATTAACACAGCCTGTCGTAGTTGTTTAACACAGTCTGGATCTCAGCCGTAGCTATAGAAGTATAAACAAAAGTTAGAATTTCAAAGCGATAGTAATTGATTAACACAGCCTGTATTTCAGCCGTAGCTATAGAATTGTAAACACAAGTTAGAATTTCAAAGCGATAGTAATTGATTAACACAGCCTAGATTTCAGCCGTAGCTATAGAATTGTAAACACAAGTTAGAATTTTCAAAGCGATCGTAGTTCTTTAACACAGTCTGGATCTCAGCCGTAGCTATAGAATTGTAAACACAAGTTAGAATTTTCAAAGCGGTAGTAATTGATTAACACAGCCTGTATTTCAGCCGTAGCTATAGAATTGTAAACACAAGTTAGAATTTCAAAGCGATAGTAATTGATTAACATAGTCTGGATCTCAGCCGTAGCTATGGAAGTATAAACACAAGTTAGAATTTGAAAGCGATAGTAATTGATTAACACAGCCTGTCGTAGTTCTTTAACACAGTCTGGATCTCAGCCGTAGCTATAGAATTGTAAACACAAGTTAGAATTTTCAAAGCGGTAGTAATTGATTACCACAGCCTGTATTTCAGCCGTAGCTATAGAATTGTAAACACAAGTTAGAATTTCAAAGCGATAGTAATTGATTAACATAGTCTGGATCTCAGCCGTAGCTATAGAAGTATAAACACAAGTTAGAATTTAAAAGCGATAGTAATTGATTAACACAGCCTGTATTTCAGCCGTAGCTATAGAATTGTAAACATAAGTTAGAATTTCAAAGCGATAGTAATTGATTAACACAGCTTGTATTTCAGCCGTAGCTATAGAATTGTAAACACAAGTTAGAATTTCAAAGCGATAGTAATTGATTAACATAGTCTGGATCTCAGCCGTAGCTATAGAAGTATAAACACAAGTTAGAATTTAAAAGCGATAGTAATTGATTAACACAGCCTGTATTTCAGCCGTAGCTATAGAATTGTAAACATAAGTTAGAATTTCAAAGCGATAGTAATTGATTAACACAGCCTGTATTTCAGCCGTAGCTATAGAATTGTAAACACAAGTTAGAATTTTCAAAGCGATAGTAATTGATTAACGCAGCCTGGAGTTCAGCCGTAGCTATAGAATTGTAAACACCAGTTAGAATTTCAAAGCGATAGTAATTGATTAACACAGCCTAGATTTCAGCCGTAGCTATAGAAGTATAAACAAAAGTCAGAATTTCAAAGCGATAGTAATTGATTAACACAGCCTGTATTTCAGCCGTAGCTATAGAAGTATAAACACAAGTTAGAATTTCACAGCGATCGTAGTTGTTTAACACAGTCTGGATCTCAGCCGTAGCTATAGAATTGTAAACACAAGTTAGAATTTCAAAGCGATAGTAATTGATTAACACAGCATGTATTTCAGCCGCAGCTATAGAATTGTAAACACAAGTCAGATTTTCAAAGCGATAGTAATTGATTAACACAGCCTGTATTTCAGCCGTAGCTATAGAAGTATAAACACAAGTTAGAATTTCACAGCGATAGTAATTGATTAACACAGCCTGTATTTCAGCCGTAGCTATAGAATTGTAAACACAAGTTAGAATTTCAAA
>NW_024036505.1:0-2108 GCF_002237135.1 Teleopsis dalmanni
ATTTTAAGGTCGTTTCTACTGCATTTAAAATTTAAATTCATTTTTGCAATTGCAATTGTTGCAATAATGCAAAATTTGCTTAGCAATATTTACTCTGCTGCCTACTGCTCTGTGATAAACTTCGTTTAACCAATTTTAGCCAGATTGTATCACTGCTTTACATTCAAATTATCAGTGCCAGTATCAGTTTCTGTTTGACAATTAAAATCAGTTGCTGTTAATAAACTAATGACAAAACGTCAACGTGTCAATTATATTCGATTAAAAATTACCTTATCGTTATAATTGGATTCTGTTGTGTATAGCGAGGGTCTGATTCACACACTCCGGCAGATGTAATAAAAACTGAAAATGCTGCCTTAATAGCGTCAAACGGTCTTCAAAGTCGGTAAACACGGCATGTTTGTTAGAGACGTTCCTCAGTAAAACCGCGGCTCAATTGTGAATTTGACTTTCAATAAAAAAGTATCTTTAGGAGTGCGTGCATTTTTTAAGAGTGCGTTTTAAGAGTGTCTATAAAAATACTTATCAAGTAAGTGGGGTGTTAAGTTGTTTATTTGTTTAAATTTTTATATTGTTGTAAAGAATAAATGCTTGTTTATACATGAGCCTTTGATTATGAAGTGTACACCTGCTCTTGCAGGTGTTGAGGTTTTAAATTTCTGATTCGATATAGTTTCTAATCGGTAATTTTCAATATCAATATATTACAATGGTATATTAATTTAATTATCAATTTTTTTTTTATTTTATATATTTTTTTCGCACTTATCATTTTGTAATTATTAATTCAAGAATTATTACCGACCAGACGAATAGAGATTTCAATTTTTTGCACTATTAATAGAGAAGAAAAAAGAGTTCTTGATTATTTTTACACTAATAATAAGTTCAATTATTTATCAATATATAATAAAAGCTCTTTGTGAAAAACTTTCTTTGTTAAAAATATTTTAAGGGCCCTTTTACAATTAGGTCTTACCACTTAAGTGTTGATTTGATGCTAAAATGATATATGTTTGAATTTTAAGTATTATTTAAGTGGTCAATATCATACACTTAGGGGTTACTCAACCTAAGTATGTTTGAATTTTAAGTATTACTTAAGTGTCCAATATCATACAGTATGCATTATAAAACTGGGACTAGGTTTATTTACCTAAAAAATATATTCAAGCTTTTGATTTAAAATTAGTTAATGGAAATTATTATAAATCGACGATAATTTTATTTAGTCTGGTATTGCAATTTATATTATTTATTACTATTGCTTGTTTATGACAAGTTCTAAAAATTTATAAAATTAAACATACAGTACTACAAACCTTTTTGTAGAAAGTCTAAGTTCTTAAATATGCAATTAATTTTTGATTGCATTTAATAATAATTAAAAGGTAATTAATATATATCGATGACAACTTCATTAAGAAGTATCTCTAAATTAAATTTGTTATTATTTTCCAAAAAAAAGTTAGACATTTAAAAAATTTTTAGGAACAAAAGAGAGTATGGGTAGGCATGGCTGATTGGTCTTCTAAAAACACTTTAGACATTTTTAATAATTTTTATAAACAATACAGAAGGTAGGCAGCCAAGTCTAACTAACAAATGAATGTAATATATCCATAGAGATATCAAATTTGAACCTTTAAAGTCAGTTAATAATATTACTTTATACGTCTAAGGTATCACTATCGAGTATAGAGAGAAAGTACGTTTCAAAATCAAGGAGTAAGTTTAGTCTAAGTTTAATAAATAATCATTGTATTTATTATTTATTAAATATTTTCTACAAAAACATAACGAAAATATAATATTAAAAAGTAAAAGAGGTTGTATTTGTACTTTTAATTTAATTTAAATCAAAATGTTTCATCAACTAATTTTATTTCCTGTTTCGTTAACATATTTTCCATGCTTATATGAAAAAATTTCCATCCAATAATTAAAGCTAAAAAATTTTAATATATATTTTAAGAAACAAAAAAAAAAGAAAAGAATTGACAGTTTTATTAATTAAAAATTAATAGTAATGTTAATTACGCACTGCGACAGTGGAGTGAGATTGCGGCTCATAACATTTAAACTTTTTCAGAGGTGGGCGAATT
>NW_024036506.1:0-2105 GCF_002237135.1 Teleopsis dalmanni
AAGCAAATTTCTCAAAACTCTTATATTTTGCATATTTTAACATGTACGATCGTAAAACCATCGAATTTGTGATTTTCAATAAGTTTTTCAAAACTCTAATATTTTGCATATTTTAACATGTGCGATCGTAAAACTATCGAATTTGTGATTTTCAGTAAGTTTCTAAAAACTTATATTTTACACATTTTAACATATACGATCGTAAAACCATCGAATTTGTGATTTTCAATGAGTTTCTCAAAACTCTAATATTTTGCATATTTTAACATGTGCGATCGTAAAACCATCGAATTTGTGATTTTCAATAAGTTTCTCAAAACTCTAATATTTTGCATATTTTAACATATGCGATCGTAAAATCATCGAATTTGTGATTTTCAGTAAGTTTCTATAACTCTTATATTTTACACATTTTAACATTTACGATCGTGAAACCATCGAATTTGTGATTTTCAATAAGTTTCTCAAAACTCTAATATTTTGCATATTTTAACATGTACGATCGTGAAACCATCGAATTTGTGATTTTCAATAAGTTTCTCAAAACTCTAATATTTTGCATATTTTAACATGTGCGATCGTAAAACCATCGAATTTGTGATTCTCAGTAAGTTTCTAAAAACTTTTATATTTTACACATTTTAACATGTACGATCGTAAAACCATCGAATTTGTGATTTTCAATAAGTTTCTCAAAACTCTAATATTTTGCATATTTTAACATGTGCGATCGTAAAACCATCGAATTTGTGACTTTAAGAAAATTTCTCAAAACTCTTATATTTTGCACATTTTAACATGTACGCTCGCAAAACCATCGAATTTGTGACTTTTTTAATAAGTTTCTCAAAACTCTAATATTTTGCATATTTTAACATGTGCGATCGTAAAACCATCGAATTTGTGATTTTCAGTAAGTTTCTAAAAAATCATATTTTACACATTTTAACATGTAAAACCATCGGATTTGTGATTTTCAATAAGTTTCTCAAAACTCTAATATTTTGCATATTTTAACATGTGCGATCGTAAAACCATCGAATTTGTGATTTTCAATAAGTTTCTCAAACCTCTAATATTTTGCATATTCTAACATGTGCGATCGTAAAACCATCGAATTAGTGATTTTCAGTAAATTTCAAAAACTAAAATTTTACACATTTTAACATGTGCGATCGTAGAACCATCGAATTTGTGATTTTCAATAAGTTTCTCAAAACTCTAATATTTTGCATATTTTAACATATGCGATAGTAAAACCATCGAATTTGTGATTTTCAATATTTCTAAAAACTTATATTTTGCATATTTTAACATGTGCGATCGTAAAACCATCGAATTTGTGATTTTCAATAAGTTTCTCAAAACTCTAATATTGTACACATTTTAACATACACGATCGTAAAACCATCGAATTTGTGATTTTCAATAAGTTTCTAAAAACTCTAATATTTTGCATAGTTTAACATGTACGATCGTAAAACCATCGAATTTGTGATTTTCAATAAGTTTCTCAAAACTCTAATATTTTGCATATTTTAACATGTGCGATCGAATTTGCGATTTTCAATAAGTTTCTCAAAACTCTAATATTTTGCACCATTTACACATGTGGGATCGTAAAACCATCGAATTTGTTGATTTTCAATAAGTTTCTCAAACTCTTAATTTTGCATATTTTAAACATGTGCGATCATGAAAACCATCGAATTTGTGATTTCAATAAGATCTCAAAACTCTAATATTTCATATTTAACATGTGCGATCGTAAAACCCTCGAATTTGTGATTTTCAATAAGTTTCTCAAAAACTAATATTTTGCATATTTTAACATGTGCTATCGTAAAAACCATCGAATTTGGTGATTTTCAATAAGTTTTCAAAAGCTCTAATATTTGCATATTTATACATGGTGCATCGTAAAACGATCGACATTTGATGATTTTTCAAAAAAAGTTCTCAAATCTAAATAACTTTTGCAATATTTAATATGTGCGGATCGAACTATACAATCGAAATTTGTGATTTTTCAGATAAGTTCTCAAAAACCTAACAATTGAACATTTAAACATAAATTCGATGGTAAAACCATCGAATTTGTGATT
>NW_024036507.1:0-2105 GCF_002237135.1 Teleopsis dalmanni
TGCAGTTAAGCGTATGTGCATTTAATTTAACCCTTGACTTCACAAACTAATTCGAGGTAATTAATGTGCAAATCGTCTTTCAGCACTTTTGCGTGTATGTACGTATGTGCACGTATGTGCAGAAGATGTCTACGTTCAAAGGATAGTGTAAAGTCAGTGCGTACAAATTCACTTATTATTTACTTGGAACACAAAATGGGCGTGATTATATTGTCAAAATAATTACAAAATTTTGCTATTCTGAGCCAAATAAATTGAAGTAAATTTGCATATATGCCAGCTACTACATATTGAGGAGAGAACGATGCATTAATTTAAAAGTGATTTCATCTTAATTTCATTTACGGGAGATTAAAATAAGGTGTTATGTACATAAAGTATTTGCAAGACAATTGAAATTTAAAATGCTATAAAAATCAAGAGGACTGAAAGTGAGTTTCAGAAAGTTGACAAATCTTTAATCTCAGTTTATTGTAAATTTTGAATAATTTCAAAAACATTTTTAATAAACCAATATATTATATATATCGTAGGTATACTTCTCACTGCTATCAATATTGTGTAGGTATTCTGTCATTTAATTATCATTATTTGTTATTATCATTATATTTCCTATTAGCAAACATTATGTCCTTACATCCGTCATTATATGATTAGATACCATTATAGATGTATAATGACCGCGAGCATTTTAAAACATCATAAATCAGTATTAATCTTATGATGTTAGATTGAAGCTATTGAATTATATGGGATTGTAGTCTCCAACTCTGTTTTAATTTCCTACATCATATTATGCTAGGAATTGAGTATTCTGTCAAAATTAACACCTAAATATTTAGGTTTCAATGTTAATATTTGTTCAGAATCTTGTATATGTTAAGAGTGGGATGGAATACAGAGTGTAATGTCGAAAGAGAGAAAGAAGGAGAGAGAGAAAGAAGGAGAGAGAGAGAGAAAAGGAGAGAGAGAGAGAGAGGAAGAAAAGGAGAGAGAGAGAGAGAGGAAGAAAAGGAGAGAGAGGGTAAAGGATAGAGGGAAAGAGAGAGAGAGAGAGAGAGGGAAAGAGAGAGCGAGAGGGAAAGTGAAAGAGAGAAAAGAAATAATTGACAGATAATTGAGAAAAACCAAGTTTTTAACCAATTCTTTAGAATGCAAAATATTACTCAGAGTATTTATTACCTTATTCATATATTTCAATAAATATAGTATGGTAAATATATTGTATATATATTTACATCCATATACAAACTTATCGGTTTATCATTATAATCCAAAGTAGAAACCAAGCGATATATTGGATGTACACAGAAATGAAACACTCCAAGTAGCTTTAATTACTCAATAATTAGTCAACTAATAATTAGTCAACTGGAATTTAATTTGTTAATAATTCTAGAAATCCACCCAGAGTAAGCTTTTTAAGTTTTGAAGAATTTTTTTAATGAAAGAATAATATATTGATGTACGGTCTCCGGAGCTATTCTCCGGAATTAAGTTCAAAGTTTACGCACCACTCTACCGACTTCAACACTGCAGTAAATGATGTCAAAGATGTATATTTCTTTTTATTTGGTTTTCTTCTCTTTTGTATAATTTTGTTACTCTATTATAATCTATTACTTTATTATTTTGTTTTATTCTTTTAAATCGCAAAAATTATGTTTCTGAGCCGATTTTAAAGATGTATGTCATGAATGCTTTCCTTTTCTCGCATTATCAAAATTGATACATTTTTGTTATTATTAATATTTCTATTTTTTGAATAATATAATATATAATATAATAACATAATAATATAATATATGTTAATTCTATTTATTTTTTATTCCATTATATTTATTCTTTACTATTCTTTATTATTCCTTTATTCTTTTTTCCTTATTTCTTTATTCCAAAGCTTACTACATTTGAGTTTGTAGCTATTAAATATCATAAATTTTGGTATATAATTTAAACTAATTATTTATCTATAACTCTCTTCACATTTCTTTCTTTCTCTCTTTTTTTTTTTCTATGTTTTTATGTAAGTTTTATGCTCTGTCCAATTCACTAAATAAAGTAATTAAATTTTGTTAAATACTTTAACCATTCTCTGCACATCT
>NW_024036508.1:0-2105 GCF_002237135.1 Teleopsis dalmanni
TTTTACAATTTTTCTACTACAAATATTTAAAAAAAAATGCGTTAAAATTAAACGTAAAATTTTATATATTTCCTATTCAATGCATATAAAATCGCGTTTAGTATTTGTTGGCTCCAATATAAATAGCTAAACAGCACCAAAACTGAACCGTTGCACATAAAACCAAAGCTAAATGTGCGATAAATTGTTTTCTGGTCCACAATTTGGTGCATGTAAAGTGCTAAAGAGTGCTGGAGCGGCCAATATGTGTCATCTAACTTTAATAAAAATAAAATGCTGGAATGCACGCTAGCAGATAGAATTGCAGATTGCGGACTGCAGGCCGCGGACCGCGGACCGCGGACCGCACGTCTCAAACTGCAAAAGTGTAGCGAATATGGCGCAAGATTTTTAATTAGCATTTGAACAAACAAAACGTTTCAATGTAGGCTTCACAGGTTTCACGTTAAACAATTTTATGTGTCTAACAAAGTTATGCACTTTAACAACTGATATGTCTGCAATCTTTGGTATCTTGAGGCATCATCACCTAACCCCAACGATACGTAGCGCAGTCTCCAAGCAAGTTAGATACATTGTGCAACAATACAACCACAATTGTTTGCGACTCACAATCCTAACATAATATTATATTTTTTTTCACAAGGATTTTATTTATTTTTAAACAATTTCAAGCTTTAAATTTTAACATTTATTTTTTGTCTGTTAACAACTTTACGGTATATCATTCGTTATTACTCTATTAATGTATGGCAAAAAGCTTGACACTCTCGTGTAAACATCAGGTCTGCCCTGTGCACATGTTGCGGTACCATAAGAAACGATGCCGACCAATTGTGTTACGCCAGTTTGTGTTGTTACAAGTGGACCACCAGAGTCACCCTGGAAGTATACGAATAGAAAGTCACAAAATAATAAACATTAAAATTCTGAATTTATCATAGTACATTTAAAGTCATAAAAATAAATGCTTGGAAAATTAAGTCACCAGTTAAAAGATTAAGAAGACATTTCATTTGATCAGAATTTATGTATTAACTAACCTAAGTGCGTTAGAGGTTGCATTTTAGTTTAGAAAAAAACTTAAATAAACACAACCATATTACATAAATAAATATAATAAATATAATATAGAACTTCAATAACTAACCACGCAAGCTCCTTGACCTTTAATGGCCAAAGCACACACTTCACTTTTAGTCACACGAAAACCACGATTTGTACAATCACTGTTCGATATTGTGTTATAGAATAACATTTGTAATTGTTCTGGTAAGCCCACGGTTATAGTAGGTGTAGTCGAACCCCAACCGGTTAAACGTACTGCCACTTTCTCGCCCACACGACTTGTAGTGCCTAGATCTACAGTGCCAATATTGGGTTTAAATAGATTAAAAGGAGGTGTAACTTTAAGTACTGCGATATCATTTATTATTATTGGGCTGATAGAAAATTGTGGATGATATTTTTTGGCAGCTACTTTGTGGCGATCACCACCACTACTCCAGTTTAACGTACCGGCAACCACTGACATATCCTCAATACGCGTTTTGTCTACACAGTGAGCCGCTGTCACTACATGATTCGGTGTTATGATGGAACCTCCACAAAAATGTTGCCATTTGCCACGACGGTAAAGTTGTAGTGATACCTGAAAAGGCACGACTTTGGTAACGACTTGGCCACCATTAACGCGAGAATTGTTATTTATTTGTGGCATAAATGTCGTGAAGGTTGATTCAGGACCATAAACTACATTATCTTCAATTAAATCCTTGCTTTTAATATCAGTTATGTCATTAGTTTCTACTTCATATCCTAGTACTTGATTTCTGTAATTGTTTAAAACCAAGAAACACATTAAATGAGTTATAATAAACCACATGTTTTAAGTTAACAGTGCAAAGTGAGTAAGTATGTAACTGCCGAAATTAAGAATTGACTGACGAGTAATGAAGAGTAACTATATATACCCAAAGCCAAGAATCTAGAGTACAAAGAAGCGCCAAGCTCATGCAAACGGAATTCCCACATTGTTTGGGTGGTGGATTTATAATAAATCCACCCAACCCAATGCAACAATGTTCGATCGAGTCACAACTGGT
>NW_024036509.1:0-2104 GCF_002237135.1 Teleopsis dalmanni
ACAAAAGTACTTATAGAAATATTTCCCTTTTTAAAATATATAAATATACATATATACATATATCATATGCGTATAGCATATACACCGACTTATATAATCATCTCAATTGGACAATATTCCACCTGTTTAAAAATCGCAATAAAATCAAACTAACAAAAACAACAATACTAACACACTACAACCCTTTAAAAGCCATCGGAGGTAATGCCATTTTAATGCTATTCGACTAAGCATGTGCGAAGAAATGCTTACCAAATTAAATTATAGGAATCCTATTCAAATTTAGGACAACAAATAGAAATAATTGAAGCTTCAATATATAATAATATCAATTTCGTTTAGGTCATACAGGAAGTACATAATGGAGATAAGATTTTGTTTGTTGTTATTGTTATCTTTTTTGGTAAACATGTTTTTGTTTTAAATTTTACCGGGCTTTAGGTCGTGGTTTTCTATTTTTATTAATGTACAAAATCATAAATATGTATATATAATCGTACATAAAAAACTTACCTTATGTAAAATGAAATAAATTTAATTAAAAATTATTTTAATCAAAAGCTTGTAAATTCCAAATTGTCCTCAATCACATAGTCATACAACACTAAAACTATTAAAAGCAATAACAAAATTCACTTATTAGAAATGTCAACCTCTTTCTCTATCTTTCTCTTTCTTTTTTGCTCATTTAAGTAAAAGTATTTTTTATTACCCTTATCTATAAGCTGCCATAACGAGCGTAGCTTTCCCAGTAGGAAACGGATCGATCCGTCATCGATAACGTCTTGATGTCATGGATATATGCCTGAAAACCGATCGATCCAAGTGTATAACGCTCTTCGAAGATATTTTTAAACAAATCAGCCAAATATCTGCATACATGTCTCGAAGACTGTATGCATCTATGTTTTGCATAGTGGACGCATTCGAATGAAAGTTGTGCGTTTTCAGCACATTCTTTACACATTTTCTTGTTGATTCTCCTTTTTTGTGCTTTTTAAATTGTAAATTTTGTTTTTCTTTAAATAACTAGAAAGAAATTTGTACGTGAATATTTTTTGTTACATATAATATTTTCTATACATATTTTATATACATTATATTTAAATAAACATAAAAATAAAAAATGTGAATGGAATATAAAATTTCACGTCACAAAATGCTTATTTACTTTACTCAAAATTAACACCGATAATTATAAATTCATAGCGAAATAGCACAGTACGAAAAGTGGTCTTTGAAGACATTGCTTCCGAGACGGTCTTTGATATTGCGACCGCATGTTTAAACAAATTTGCTAAACAATTGCTCATGCATGTAAAAAATCTCTCGTTTGCTTACTCTGTCATTTCTAGGGTTGACAGCAACAAATTTGAATTTCTTACGTCTCTTAATATTTTCATTGATTATTTATATGCTTTGTTTCAGTTTAAATATAAAACAGCAACACTAAAAATCTTTTCATTTGAACTATTGAAAGTGAAGTAAATTTTGTTTTTTTTTCCATTGGTTTACTTATTGAATCTTTCTAAAGAGAAGTTGACAATAATTTTGCGAATCTTTAAAAACTAACATGTATGCTATTGAGCTAGGGTATTAATATTTATCAATGATTTAGTGTAGTTGCAGAAGATAAATATCGAACATGAAGATTTTGAAACGACTTGAGTCTCTCTCGGAATTTAGGTATATATTGGCGAATAACTACTTCAATAGTTGCTATATTTAGACCTTTGTGAAGGTTTTTGTTTTTGACATACCATGGAACGCACGTAACGTGTCGGAGAATTTTATTTTACAATATGAGGATCTTTTCTTTGTTTATGTTACACGTTGAAAACTACAATTCTAGACCATAGGTCCAAATTGGATTTAATATTGATTTGTAAATTACCAATTTTTTATCGAGACTGAGTTTAGAGTTGCGATTTAGAAACCAGTATAATTCTTTATATTAAAGATTTAATTCGCACAAGTGGGGGGGGGGGGGGGGGGGGGGGCGGGGGGGGGGGGGGGGGGGGGGGGGGGGGGGGGGGGGGGGGGGGGGGGGGGGGGGCGGGGGGGGGGGGGGGGGGGGGGGGCGGGGGGGGGGGGGGGGGGGGGG
>NW_024036510.1:0-2100 GCF_002237135.1 Teleopsis dalmanni
CACCGACCCTTTGTAGATAGTGTAGATAGTTAGCATGGTTCAACTGTTCTCAAATCGAATTATACGATAATATATATAAAATTCGTTTATTTATTAATTTTTTGAGTTCTGGATGTTTAGAACATAAGTTATGTTCCAACAGTTTCTGTACATTTTTTCTTGTGCATATCAGAAAGAAATGTATTCGGTACTTAAATGTAATTTGCGAATTTTATCGATTGTTATCGATTATATTTTATCCAAAGTTAAGGTATTTTGGTTTAATTTTCATCTACTTTTTACAGTATAATTCAACACATTATGTTATTTACATCAAATAGCCATTCAGCAATAAGTATCTAAAAAAGTATATTTTTTAAATTGTTGAGATTTAGATTTCTGTGTTATGGATTTAAGCAAAGAATTGAAAAATGACAGTTATCATAATCTTTGTGATAATTTAAGTAGTTACGATTCATTCACATCCAGCAATGAATCGTCCGATGAGGAGGTTATGCTTTTAAAAAAGAAAACGTTTAGGAAAGACAAAACAACATGCATTTTGGGAAAAGACAAAAGGAGCAAAAACTGCTTAGCATTTAATCACATTGATATCTCACGAAATAAAACACTAGAAAGTAACACCTTTAAATGGGTATCCTCTTTCAATTGCTTACCGAATCAAATTTTTGGGTATTCGCCTGCTACTGACTTGCTTGGAACAACTGGTGAATCCATAAAAGTAGTTCCAGGAGAAATCGATAATATGTATTTATTTAAAAGTAATAATATGTCTGTAAGTAAAATCCAATCAATAAGTGGTGTTAACAAAAATGATTTGATTTATTATTTTTCTAAGAATATGCAACGAGCAAATATTACCTATATATTTAACACAAATTTTTACAACAAATATGATGAAGAATTTGAGTTGGAAAAATCCATGTCAAAAACTGTACAAACCGAAAAAAGAATTGATAACATTACAATTTCCAATGGACAGTTTAAACCTGAAAACCGAAACCATTTGCTATATAATAACGGTTTGCATTTTGATTTGAAAACAAGTTATATGGAACAGGAATATATTCGGGGTGACCACTCAAGAAGTGAAAATGAAAACACAGGTAGTACCCAGTTATACAATTTTCTGCTATTCAAAGTAATAATCTGCTTTTTATAATCAATAATCTAGTTTTTTTGTTGCATTATTTAATCAAAATATTTTCCATTGTAAGCTATGGCTTTCGACAATTTTTCTGGCAATTTATGGATTCTTTGGAAATGTTGTTTCCATTCATCGCGACATTCATTGATTTCTTTATGATTTTTGAAATGCTGGTTTTGAACAACGCCTTGAATTGATTGAAATACACATTAATCTGATGGATTACAATCTGGTGAATAGGGCGCATGAGGTAAAATTTTGTCCATTTATTTGCTACATGTAGTCGAGGATTGTTGTGAAGTAAAATAACTTTACGTTGTTTGGTTCATGGTCCAAATCAATCAATTGTTGTTGATAACGTTTAGCAGTAAGTTTTAATCGGTTTTAACACCATATAGTACACCATATCTTTCTGATGTTTACTTTCATGAATGTTTACTTTTGCCCAGTTGATATGACTGGGTCTCCTAGATAAACGAAGAATTTAGGGTTAAGGGTTATCGTAGTTAATTTATTATTCATCGCCAGTTAAAATTTGATGCAAAAAATGGCATCTTCGGTGTCTGGCAAGCAAAGAATTGTAAACCATTATTAAAAATGGTTTATTGAAAATCATTCACTTCAGTCAGTTTATGTGGTATCTATTTTCCTTCTTTTTGAATCATTCTCATGTCATGTAAATGTTTCAGCTGAGTTGTCCTTTAATAATGCTTCCATTCCTTCATTTTTGAACTTTTAATTAATAAATTATTTTTTATGTTTTGCTAACCTATAAGAGTACTTACAAATTATAGCTAAAAAGGTTTAAAAAGGTATATTTTGTTTAGTTTTTCCCTGAAGATGAAATATTGGAAGAATTATTTTTAAAAAAGTATAAACGATTTTTAAATATAAATAATAAATTAGTGTCTTTTTTATTTCTATTCAAATTTGACCAATTAGCCCGATAACAA